>NW_026604800.1:0-10220 GCF_024763615.1 Phlebotomus papatasi
TCGCTTGGGCAATGGCACTATTATTAGATCGCACACGAACCAGCTAAAGCACCGTTTCTCTGAGACTCAAGACACCCTGCCGCTTTTCACCTCCACTCAACAACCGCAAGGAACGCAGAATGCATCCCCATTGGATACATCACTTCCACTTCAGTTTAAAACTGAGCCCCAGTCATCATCAAACTCCGTTCCTGGACCTTCCGGACAACAACAAACCCCTCAGACACCACAGAGACCTGAGTGGACATCTTCAAGTGATGCTGAGACACCTCCACCACCAAGACGTGTCTTACGCCGTCGGTCCAAGAATGTTGTGCCCAAGAGACTATCTCAGAAGTTCTAGGACGTCACTCTCAAAGGGGGGAGGTGTAATATCGGTGAGCTTTGCGCGCCGATATTAGAGTTTTGGCGCCAACTGCATGCCAGTTGGATCTGGCGCCAATTCCCACTCATCCAAGAAAACGGGATTACGGACTGATATAAAAAGGCAAACGACCATCGCAACTCTCTCTATTCTTCTCTATCTGCTCTTGTCAAAAGCAATCATTGTGAATTAAAATTTGAATTAAATTAAAAGTCGTTTTTGAAGTAAGAAGTGATTTATTGGTGTCTCTCTGCGGCGACAAAGCTGGGATTAAAAAAATCTAAATCTTTGGTATTTCTCCAGGTACGTCGATATAACAAAACCTCATTCTTATTCGCCTCGTGCGTATGATCCACCGCAGGTTTCACCACATCCGAGTTAGCAGCGTTCTTCTTCTTCTCAGGCTTGGGTTTCGGCTTTCTCACGCCAGTTTTAAGCCTGATCTCAATCTGTCTGAGTAGGTAGAAGACTTTCATATTCACCTTCTTCAGTTTATTGATAGAGTTCTCGTCGATTGAAAGGACGATCGTCCGTCCCTTCTCGTCAGTGTCGATCTTCAGAACTCTCCATCTTTCCGTCTGCAGGTCATTCTGCTTACGGATGCGCTCGAGAATAGATCCCGGTGGCGTTTTGTGAGTTGCCGGTATCCACATCGTGCATGTCGCAGTTTTTTGGCATATTCTCGCCCTTCACCGCTTTAACTTGGACTCCCCCCACGAGCTGTTTCTGAGTGACCACGCCCATGATCCATCCTTCAGAGATTTCATCTGCGCAGTCAACCATCACCCAACCCGGGCGGGTAAACCAATTCCTGAACTGTACTCTTGGGCCGTCTTCGGGAATGTTAACAATCTCTTCGGACAACGCTGCCTCGAGCAAGTTCATCTGCTCCCTAGTGAGCATCTGCACCGGGTGTTCTTTGTGAATAAGACACACCCTGAAGGTTTTAAGAGTCTCACTGTAGGACACATTCGCCTTAGGCTTCTTAGAGTCTCTGTTCTCCGGTGGCGTAGCGTTGTCGCTTCGCTTCCTCTTTTCCGAAGTAACAGGTGGCGATGGTTTGGGTTTCGAAAGCACCTGCGCTGCTGCGTCTTCATACTTTACACCACTGTCCAAAAGACGTCGCAAATGCTTCCGCTGTGATGTGGTGAATTTCCTCTTTCGGGGGGACTTCTGTTGCGCGGGCAACGAAATATCCATTCCCTCCAATTGGACATTATTCTCCACATTTTTGTTGGCTGTCTCATTGGGAAGAGTTCTGTCGCTTCCCGCCGAAGTTGCCATTGTGGAACCAGTGTTAGACACTGTTTCCGTAATAACTGGAACGATGTCTGTATCCATCATGTCGTCGTCTTCCAGAAGCGTTCTGTCGCTTCCTTCAGAGAGCGCCAGGTTTGATGCGGCGTTAGTCGCTGCATCAATCTCGGATAGATAAGTATCATCGTCCTGGTTAATAAGTGCGTCTGAAAATTCAGACTCAGATTGGTTTTGGTTTTCCATACCGTGCTCCATAAGTAGTCCCACGAGTAGCGCGAGAAAGACAGTCACCCGCGGCAGAGCTCCGCATTACCACGGGAAGGCAGTTGTTAAACTGGAGGTTGCCTGGTATCCAGAGTTCGCAACTAAAGATCAAGCACCCCCTTGACCATGCAGCCCTCGGCGTCGCTGTTCAACCTTGGCTTGGGGTTTTGGGCTGGTCCGCGATGTAGTTTTTGCCAGAAAGGATTTCTCGTGGACACATATAGCCAACACGTACCTTAACCGGTTTATAGCTACACTAACTACTACTACAGTACTAAATACTATATAAGTAGCCGTTCCCCTATCCGCCACCTGGGGACGCGCTCGGTAGGTTACCCAACCCCCGAGCATTTCTGAACAAGTCAATGTTAAAAATATTGCCGGCCTTCCTAATTGTCTAAACATCGTCATTAAGAGATTTTGTTTTTCTGCCCAGTATGCGGGAGTGAGTTGATTTGTTTTCATAAATCTATAACCGTCATCATGTTCTATCAATTTACTCAGTTTTGCATCACTAACAACATCAGCTGCAGTTAAATTATTTACATTTTTAGATTTTCTTAAACAAGTGTTTGCAATACTATAAATTGATCGTTGTAATTTTTGATTGGCCATGTACAGAACTTTTATGGGTGTACTACATCTCCTATCTCTTCGTCTTAATTCAGATTTTACACGTTGCGCATATGAAAGACTTTCATTTTCAATTTTATGACCACAGTAAATTTTAGGAAATGAGAGTTCCTCTAAATATTTTTGAGAGTGAGCATACACAGGACGTTTTCCTTGCCCAGGCGCAAATATTTGAATTTTTGTTTGTTCAGCTTCAATTTGATTTAGATTTAACAGCATAACATCTTCATTTTGTACGTTATTTTCTTCGTCAAAAATGTCTTCGAGTTTATTTAAGACAAAATCATTACGTGAGTCACTTTGAGAATTTTGCATAGTTTTGTATTCTTCGTCTTCCCAAATATTTGAGTTGGTGCAATAATTGCTATTTTGTATTAAAGGAAACATAGTAATTATTCCAGTTGTGAGTATATTGTATAAATGTTTACGCATTTCATTTTTATTATAAACGATATTACTGGGATTTATATTTTGTAAAAGACTTACACTATTAGCTATAGCATGTAAGCCACATGAGATTTTATCAATTTGCTGGTCAGTTTTCTCAAAACTAATGTTTACATGACCTGCTTCCATTGTTTTTGGGTAAATTTTTGTTAAAAAGCTAATGCAATCCTCATCAAGATGGTTGAGATGCAAAGAGTCATACACATAAATTTTACCTCCCTCATGTAATGTTGT
This sequence comes from Phlebotomus papatasi, assembly GCF_024763615.1. Lineage (NCBI taxonomy): Eukaryota > Metazoa > Arthropoda > Insecta > Diptera > Psychodidae > Phlebotomus > Phlebotomus papatasi. The sequence goes on from NW_026604800.1 coordinate 3,200, forward strand.
AACCCAGTGACCAATTTTTAAACCTTTTTGTGGTTTCAAAAAAAGTAATTGTATGTTTCTATTATTTTCCGATATATTCTTTACACGATTAACGCCATTTGCAGTTCGCATATATAAAGTACTTTGCATTATATTATTGTTAAATTGTCTGTTTGCAATATAATTAAATTGATCCATGTGAAAATCATTAATATACTCCATAGGATTTAAAATTACTTTCAAATTTTCATTATTTTTGATTGAAATTTCGTTTGAGTCATCATAAATACTATTTTCAATATTACTTAAATCCATATAAATAATTTCTTCGTTGCTATTATGTTTATTAGATACTGTCGTTGGAAACATAGTTATTCTACCACTATTAAATATATTGTACAAGTGTCTGCGTAGTTTTGTATTTTCATAAATGATATTACTAGGATTTATATTATTTAAAAGAGTTATACTGTTTGCTATAGCGTGAATTCCGCAAGAGGTACCGTCGATTTGCTGATTAGTTTTTGGAAATGTTATACGACCAGCTTTCATTGCTTCTGGGTATAATTTTGATAAAAATCTTGTAGATTTTTCGTCCAGTCTATTCCAACCTAGAGAATCATACACATATATATTACCCTCATCGTACAAAGTGGTTATCCAATGACCAATCTCTGAAAGTCCTTTTGGTTCCAAAAAGACTATTTGAACACATCTACTTGATTCATCAATTTGAATAACGTGTTCTAATAAATCTTCTGAAAGCATAAGTAAAACGCTCTGCATGAAATTTGGAAAAGTTTTATTCGCCATTTCCATAAATAAATTTATATGTATATCTTGAAGATATTCCGAAGGATCAAGAATTTCTTTAAAAATTCCGTTATATTCATTACTATATTGTTCAGATAAACATATTTTTTCGATTTTAGGATCACTTGGCTGAATTGGAATCATTTTAGCATACTTGTTTGAAACATTATTATTTTTAGTTTGAATTTGTAGTTGTGAATCTATACTGTTTGAGCATATAATTTCATTATTCTGGGGATCTCCTTCATCGTTATGAAGTTTTGTATCCGTATCAACTATATTATAAATTTCATTTTGTATTTTATTTTCTAATGGCATATCAGTAATACTGTTGATATGATTTTTAAATTGAATATCAACCTGTGTATCCTTACTATAAATGGATTGAATTTTTTGGTCAATTTCGCTACCTTTTATCTCTTGGGTTTGTGTATCAATTTCATGATGTTTGATATCATAATTGGCAACTGGAATATTTTTTTCAATGTTGATATCTAATTGTGTATCTATGCTATATATATCTTTGACATGATTATAAAGATGTTTGTCAATTTGTGTTTCCAAACTACATACTGATTTAATTTTGTCATTATCATCTTGGTCAACGATGAATTCAATTTCTTCAGTATTTTTCATATAATTGATATAATTTTTGTCAATTTTAATTTTAAATAGTTTATATAATGGTGTATGCTCCAAATATTGTAAAGCCTCTATTACAACGGCTGGTCTTACAGTTTCAAACATATAATGTGACTTGTGATCAATGTGTCTTTTTAATTTTACTTGAACTGTTGACATGTTGTCAAATGTTCTCGGTAAAACACTTGTCATATTATTCACTTCAACGGGGATATGTACTACGCTGCCTTTCAAACCTTTCTGAGGATTTAATACATATTTTTTTAATTCGCGTATTTCCATAAAATTTATAAATGGTGCAACCATTCTTTCCTCAAGGTCAGTTAATTTGCTAATGCATTCTGGAATTTCTGGAAATGAGAGACCATTTACTATTGCTAAAGGTGGTAATTTGTTTTTATTTAAGGAATTTAGACAAGTTGTACAACAATATTCAGATATAAGTAAAATATTATTAAGATAATTTTTATCGGAATATTTACATTTTTCAATGTTTAATTTCTTAACTGAACGTTCGAAGAACAAGCCTTCGCAACATCCACAAATATATTCTGGTACATCTTTTTTTGCCTCAAGAAAATCTAAAATAGTATTATTTTTTGACCTATTCGTGTCTTTAATATTTTTTTTAAGTTTATTTTTTAGTTTGTCTCTGAAATTAAGTACTTGATATTCATATGAATTATTCTTATCTTTAGCATTATATTTTTTCTTAATTCCTTTGAATGTTTTCCTATTTTTGTATATATCCCTTCGCTTTGTTCTACGTATTCTTTTAAATGACTGTAGTCTCACTGATATACACCTAACTTTTTTGTTTTTAAATTGCTTGTTAATCATTAAAGTAAAAGATTTAGGAACTTTGTTTACGGTGGCATGCAATGCTTTTTCATACCTAATTTTTCTGAGAATATTTTCAAGCTTACTTACTTTTGGATTCCTTCGTTCAGTTTGATGTCTTTTCCTCCTATCAGCATTCTCTAATGCTCTCTTTTTGGGGTTCTTTTCTCGTTCCAGCTGATGTTTTCTTTTTCGAATGTCGTTTTCTTTCCTTTTTTTTCTTAGGATTTCTCTCCCGTTCCTCCTTATGCATTAATTTTCTCTTTTCGTTTTCCAGTTTTTTTTTCTTTGGATCTCTTTCCCGTTCCTCTTTAAGCATTAATTTCCTCCTTACATTTTCCAGTTTTTTTTTATTTGAATCTCTTTCCCGTTCCTCTTTATGCATTTTTTTTCTCCTTTCATTTTCCAGTTTTTTTTTATTTGAATCTCTTTCCCGTTCCTCTTTATGCATTAATTTTCTCTTTTCGTTTTCCAGTTTTTTTTTATTTGAATCTCTTTCCCGTTCCTCTTTAAGCATTAATTTCCTCCTTTTGTTTTCCATTTCCTTGTTTTTTAAATTTTCTTTTCTTTCTTTTGAATGTTGCTGTTTTCGTCTTTCGTTGTCTCTCTTCTGGAGGTATGCGCTTTTTTTGCAATTTTTAACTGTTTTTTTGAATTTTTTTTGCAAGTTTTCTTTTTTTTTATCTGAAATTTCATTTGAATTTTTTATTTCGTAATTGTTTTGAGATATAATTTCTGTATTTTGGGTATCCATACAAATTCTGTTTTGTAAACTTGAATTGTGATTTGTTGATGTATAAGGCAAGATATTTGTTTTAGAACTACTTGAAAAAACTGAAATCACCGAACAAGGCGTAATTATAAAACAAAATTCTTCCTTATACTCAAAGTTCCCATAACAAAAATTATATATCAAAATATTACATAATTTATTGGGATCTTCATAGCCACATAAAACCGATTTTCCATTTCTTGTAACAAATTGACCAAATTTACCTCTTCCATGACTATCAAAAAAGTAATATAATTTCTCAATTTTAAAAATTGAAATACATATATCATTACAAGTAATAACTCCATAGTCATAATTTTTGAAAAAAAATAATAAAGCAAACAACAAAGATTGGTTTTCCGATTTTCCTAGAATCTCTCCCTGAAGTTCATTTTTGTTTAGAATAGTATTCAAAACAAATTTTTTATTAAATACTGTTAGATTTTTAGGCATTTTTTCAATATTTAAGTAATCACATGTTTCATTTTTCATTAATTCTAAATAAATTTTATTACCCTCAATAAGTATATTGTCTAATGTATGATTTGACCAACTATTTAATTTTGTTTCGAATGCCCAAATCATACTTACAACTGCATTGGCACAACATTGTTTATTATTCGAAATTTCATTAAATAATTTTGTATTGTCCTGAGTAAAATTTCCAGTAATAAAAATTATAGGGTATTCTATTCCTATTGATGCGAAAAAATGAGAATTTTGTGGTATTTTTTTACCTTTTCCACCTTTTTTTTGTGCACCTCCATTTAATGTCTCCACATAATTGTGAACATTTGGTTTGGCCGGAGCCTTTTCTCCCGATTGTAAACCATAATTTTTGGTTTCAACCGGGGCGACTTCGCCTCCTGGAACAAGCCAGGGAGCGGAAATATCTCTATCTTCTTCAGCAATGCTCTATCTGAAACAAAGGTTAATAAAATCATTAGAGAGTTTTCATTTCTAGTTTAAAACATTTATTAGTATCATCTAATACAATCAAATTTTAGCGTCAAATTCCGCGGATTATTGCAATTTGGACACTTGTTCATTCATTGTTTGAATTTTGCTATGGGGATATTATATTGCATAGTGTAACGTAATAAGTAAATATTTACCTTTGGAAGATATAAATCGACGTACTTTCACAAGCACTTTGCACTACTCAATAAAATTAAACACTTGAGGTTCTTTAATTTTCACAGTTTTTAATTTTTGTTTTGCCAGACGTGGCTACTCGATCTCAACAATGACGTGACGCTTATGAATGAATGAAGTTTGCTACAATTTGATAACTAGTTGACAATCATTCGCCCATACCCAGTGGTCATCCACACATTACAGTATGCTTGACTGATGCATGACATGAATGCTTACCCTATCACTGTCTCTTATAGGAAATTTGTACATAAACCTTACACTTGTTCGTCATCAGAAATGCATACATGGTCATGACATTTCCTATTTTTCCCACATGTTTCTAGCGCGCCGAAAAAACATTTGAGTTCATTAGCTGTTTTCTGTCATTGTAGAATGAATTAACAAAAAATACTAATACAAAATAAAAGCTAGTTTAATAATTAAGAGGCAACCGAAATCCCCAAATTGGCAACCTACATAGTTTTGAAGATATCTCGTGAAATGTGTACGAAAACAGGAAAAAATTTGTGCTAAAACTGGTCACAGTTTTAAAAGCTAATGTCACCTCCTTGAATGCATACATGTACAGTATATGTATAACTACCCAATATGCATTTTTGTAAACCTTAAATGTAGTCAATAAATAAATAAAGTTAATATTGATATACATTTTAAGTTCTCACAACACATGGGGATGTCATAATGTCAATGTCACACCCGACGACAGCCAACTTGTCAGTCCAATTTTTTTTTTTTTTTTTTTTTTTAGGACATGAATGTCCTTCCGATGAGCGTCGGTGTATTGGGTGCAATCCAAAATAAAAACACACAATGTACCAGAGCTTTCGACACCTATCGTGTCTTCTTCACTCTGGTACATTGTGTGTTTTTATTTTGGATTGCACCCAATACACCGACGCTCACCGGAAGGACATTCATGTCCTAAAAAAAATACGAGTATCATCCACCGTCGGCTCATCTTTCTCTACTGTTAATCCAAATGTCATCTATTACTTGCATATCTTACAAATGCATTACAAATTAGTGTGGACTATGCCTTACAATTTGTCAGGCATGACAAAGACAGTTGTGGATTGACCACTGGGTAGATGAAGTTAGCTATAAATCGATTTAATTGACATTAAGTTGACAATCAATCGCCCATAGATGAAGTTTTTTTTTTCGTTTTTAATAATTTCAGCAAATATTCCAATGTTTTTATTTTTATTATCTCGCTTTCTAAGTATTTATTAGATAAAGGATGTTCAGATATTCACACCTTCAACCAGGCGGTGGTGTAATATCAGTTCTTGTCAAGAATATCTTTAAAATTGTGAATGCTTCTATGGAATAAGACTCTAAAATAAAATTAAGAAGATGACAATGGGAATTGCTGAATTGACGAAGGTTAGATGAATTTCTTTTTATCTCAAAGAAGCTTGTGAGGTGACTACAAATTTTCTACTACAAAAATTCTACAAATTTTATATTTAAACCAAAATATCAAGGATTTGGATGAACTGACTGAAAAGTGATATATGGGTGAAATGTAGACCAGAATGTACTCTATAATTTCCCATAGAACATGATCTCATCGATTACTCAGAAGCCAAGATAAGCGAGGTTTTTTGTTTCTTAACTCGTTTTTTCATCCAGAGTTCCCCAAGTAGTCATTTGTTGAACTTCAACTATATCAAAGAATTGTTGTATTTTGTGGGACTTTCCATTTAAACCCCTATTTTAAGTGTCTCGGTGGAGTAGAGGCAGTCAAATTGGCATCTGAGTGATTTCAAAGCGTTATTATGGGAAAAATCAATTTTTTCACACTTAAACGGCAAAATCGGAGAGATAGCGCAGTCTGAGCGGAAAATGATGTATGGGCGAAATGTAGAGACAAATGTCCCCTACAATTATGTCGAAGTAATCATCAAAATCAGTTCAGCGACAGTCGAGATAATTGAGGTTATGTGATATTGAAATTCGTTTTTCGACTGTGGCGCCCCTGGTGTTGGTCCCACGAAGTTCAAATATTTTAGAAAGTTGTAGTATTTGGTGAGATCTTTCGTTTAAGCCCTCATTCATCAAAATCGGTCACATAGAACCGGAGATATGATTTTTTGAATTTTGTGAACTTTGACCCCTCATATCTCCGGTTCTATTGAAACCACAGCGCACTTACGCACCATTTTGGAAACGTTCTAGACTGGACTACAACATACTAAAATTTCATTAACTTGCACAATGCTGTTTTTGAGAAAAATGTCTTTGAATTTCGATGAATTTTGACGCTATCACAGCGCCACCTATGGTGACTTTTTGAACTTCCATTTGAAAGTGCTCATCGAGACTAAACTAAAAATGTAAAATTTAGGTCGCTATGTTAATTAGAACCGGAGATAGAGGCCAGTCAATGTTCGAACTTTGACCCCTTATAGCTCGGGTCAGGGGTTATGGATCGACTTAAGGATTTTTTTGTTTGATAGGTATAATCAACGGCTACAACATACTAAAATTTCAGCCCGATTGCATAAGGAATTTTTGAGTTATTTAACTTTTAAGATTTAAAAATTTTCTTTCTAATAATAGCTCCCCTAGCGGTGGTTTCATGAACTTGCGTTGTTAGAAGGGGAAGTGGAATTTCACGAGAGCTTTCCAAAAAGCCCTCATTTTTTAAATTCTGACAATTAGAACCGGAGTTATGGCCATTTTAAGAATTTTTTTTTGGACCCTTATAGCTCGGGTCAGGGGGGTCGGGGCACCTTAAGTTTGGTACTGATGGAAAGCTCTAAGGCCCAGCTATAACATACTAAAATTTGAGCCCGCTCGATGCCATAGGGG
>NW_026604801.1:0-10150 GCF_024763615.1 Phlebotomus papatasi
CGGCTACAACATACTAAAATTTCAACCCGATGCACAATGGAATTTTTGAGTTATTTAATTTAGAAAATTGAAAAATTTTCTTTTTAAAAATAGCGCCCCTAGCGGTGATTTTATGAACTTGTGATGTTAGAAGGGAAGTGTCATTTCATGAGAGCTTTCCAAAACGCCCTCACTTTTTAAAATCTGACAATTAGAACTGGAGTTATGGCCATTTTAAGAATTTTTTTGGACCCTTATAGCTCGGGTCAGGGGGGTTGGGGGACCTTAAGTTTAGTATTGATGGAAAGCCCTAAGGCCCAGCTATAACATACTAAAATTTTAGCCCGATCGATGCTATAGGGGCTGAGCTATTGAGAAAACAATAAAGGGGAGTATTCAAAATGGCGGAAAGAGGGGTGGGGACAGGGGGGTTAATGCACCAAGTTGCAATTTTCACCCGATATATAACCTTTGCCCTAAACCGCAAGTCGATATCTCTTTTAGTTTAGGAGCTATTAAGCTCCAAAGAGCGACCAGGAATGTAAATTAGCCACATAGATATTCGTGATCAGGAAGTGGCGAAACACATTTTGGCCAAGTTTGAGCGCGATCGGACGACATGAAATTTTGTTAGGATTATAGTAGGTGAGATTATTAAGAATCTCACCTAATATGTATCATTTTGATTTCCTTTTTTCTTCTTTTAGCCGATATTCTCTAAAATCTCTTTGAAAATATCCATTCATTTTTTTTTAGGGAAATTGATGTGTGATTTATTTCATTTATAATATCTAATTTTTAAATGAATCTTATTTAAATAAATTATTATTATTATAAAACCATTTGTGGCATTGGTACTCTTGAGAATCTTTGTAATCTTAGCTTTGTTTGCCCCTAGCAGAGACAATTTCGTGGAAACATGCAGAAAAGGAAGCATTGTGTGAATGGTGAGATTTTATATTCTTTTCCTTTCGCACTGCCATTTGATACTTGCAAGTGCGAGCGAGTAAACTTGAGCGGATGAATTTAATTTCAGTGCATGTGTTGACTGTGTGAACTGCGCGCGCCAGAGAATTTTTCTCTCCTCTTTCGATCTCCCGCTTTGAACTCACAGGAGTGACGGAGAGAAAAAGTATCGCGCGCTCAGTTGATGTTTCGTTGTGTGGCGTGGCTGAAAAGCACGCTGAGACAACTTATTGCATTTTTCTATTGGAGCGACGGAGAAAAATATACACGAGGGGTGGGTTTTTCATTTACGAAACTTAATTTTTAGAACAAGGTGGAGATAATTGCTTGGAAGTGGTGTACATGTACACTGAGGTGGAAGTACTGCGGAAGTGGAAGTCTCAAAAATGAAATGATTTTTGCGCTTTTCATTTAATTACAGTAGAAAAAATGTTTGTGAGCATGTAACGCGATTAAAGATTGTCCTGAGGGTTAAATTAATGTTCTTTTTATCGCAATTGTCTTAATTTTCTCATCAAAATTATTGCTAAAAAAAAATTCAAATATCGTTCAACTACTCCCTCTGTTCCAATGGATAAAACTCAATTGAATGTTTTATAAATATTCAAATTTCAAATTACATTTTCAGTTAGAATAGTGTAGTAATGGTCGATTCTTTCGGATGGTTTATCTCCATAAATTAATTTGCGTAATTTAGTAATTTTTTTTATAAATATAGTTTATATAAGTCCCAACTGATCCTAACAATTGTCCTCGAAAGATATATTAGATGAGCACATATATTCTGTCACTAGAAGAGGTTGAAAGTTTGGAGTGGTATATCTCAGTTCCTGATGAACATAATTGGATGAGTGAACTATTGTTGGAAAGCTTGGTTCATTAGCTTTTAGAATCTGGTATACTTAATCTGCTCTGGATAAACCATGGTCATCCAGAACCATTTATGTCGAGGAAGACACATTTTGCAACGTCTTTTTTGGCCATCTACTTCTGGGACCAGGAGTAACCCACAATTCTCGCACTTGGACTGTTCGTTAGAGGAACTCAAAGGGTATAATTTGTGGAAGAAACTTTTTTTTTGAACATCTTACTTTTTTTTATTCATCGACTTTTGCAATTTTTTTGATATCGAGTGATAGGGAGAGACACTTTCTCTTGCTCTACAGCCAGCGTCCCAGCAACACCTAGTGTTAAATTGTTCCGCGTTTTTTTTTTTTTTTTGTAAATATTAAAATTGTCATTGTAAAACACTGTGTTTGTTTAATTGAAATATAGGTGTTCTAGTCCTAAATCGTGGGTGTTTCCTTCCTGTAGGGGAATTCTGTAACGATATGACAATGTCATATGACAAATTTTCGTAGTAACTTCTGGAGTAGGACAACATTAAAGCCCAGTGCGAATGATATGGCCATTACAAGGAGTGCTATGAAGCCCTTAGTAACTGATATAAATCGGATTTTTGATTAGTTCTTCCGAATTTACCACATAAAAAAGTTTAAATTTGTCATATGATATTATCATACTATTACAGAATTCCCCTACTGGTGCATGGTCTCTTAAAGACCTGGCGCCCAACATAAAAAAAATTAGAGAAGTAGAAGTGTACCAGGTAAGTACGGTGATTGTGTCTTCCCTCGAGTTCATGCTCCAGAAGACCATCACCGCACCGCATCGTGGGACTAAAAAGTTACCCCCTATTGGTAACATATGATACAATAGTTTCAAAAGATAAAAGTATATTAATTACAGTGAAATTAATAAAAATAAATTTTAGCTGTCAAACTTTAAAGCTCTCTCCTGTAAAATTGACATTTTCGACTCACAATAATCTTCTTTGGAACCGACGATATCTTTTTGTATCTTGTAACAATTCGATACAAATTGGAAGAAATGCTGATCGGAAGGATCAATTAATGAAGATTATTCTAGGTGTTGAAGAATTTCCCAGTACAACCCATTTGGCACTTTGACAACATCTGTTATGATACACACAATTTCACGTTATTGCCTACGAAAATTATGTTTTTTCTTTGGGCCAAAAACTGACTTTTCTTAATACTTGGAAGGACCCTAGTGGCAGCCGCTGCCAATTTAGTTTTCAATTTAATTTTTTATAGTGAAGAATATATCATTTGGCCTGGAGGCTTGATTGAATGCGTGCAGAATTTATCTGGCTATTTTTTCGTTTTAATAAATATTAAATATTAATGTAAATATATTGCAAAAACAAAAAACTGCACTCGGAAGGACCAAGTGGCAGTTGCTGCCATATGCATTTTATATGGGAGTTTCACGTTCTGCAGATGTAATTTTCTTGATTGTTAGTGTATAAAAACTTTAAAAGCACAAATTGAAAGTGTTTTTACAAATTATTGAGAAAAATTATGGGGGAAAGTGACATACCCTTGAATGCGTCAGTTTTTGAATGCTTCAATTTTTCTCTTATTTCCCAAAGCTAAAAATCCATTTTGTTAAGCGAAGTTAATAGAAAATAGTTAATAGTATTAACTATTGTTAATAAAGTAGAATTTTTGCTTTGAAAAATAAGAGAAAAATTGAAACATTCAAAGGTTGCCGTATTCAAAGGCAGACAACTTTCCCTTACTCCATGATTCTGATAAAGATGAAAACATCGAATGCGGTTAAAAATCTTTAGATACAGTACCCAAGGAGATGAAATTTCTGATTCAGACACCAGAAAAGAATTGACTAAAGCTCCGAATGTTTAAATATAAGTAAAAATATCAAAATATTATGTAAAATTCGATAAATGGCAGCGGCTGCCACTTGGTCCTTCCGTGACACATTTAGTTAGGGTTCTACGAAGTGTTAAAAAAGACTCATCAAAAAACTTATTCTCTCCGTCATACTCTCGCGCGATACTTTTTCTCTCCGTCACTCCTGTGAGTTCAAAGCGGGAGATCGAGAGAGGAGAGAAAAATTCTCTGGCGCGCGCAGTTCACACAGTCAACACATGCACTGAAATTAAATTCATCCCCTCAAGTTTACTCGCTCGCACTTGCAAGTATCAAATGGCAGTGCGAAAGGAAAAGAATATAAAATCTCACCACTCACACAATGCTTCCTTTTCTGCATGTTTCCACGAAATTGTCTCTGCTAGGGGCAAACAAAGCTAAGATTACAAAGATTCTCAAGAGTACCAATGCCACAAATGGTTTTATAATAATAATAATTTATTTAAATAAGATTCATTTAAAAATTAGATATTATAAATGAAATAAATCACACATCAATTTCCCTAAAAAAAATGAATGGATATTTTCAAAGAGATTTTAGAGAATATCGGCTAAAAGAAGAAAAAAGGAAATCAAAATGATACATATTAGGTGAGATTCTTAATAATCTCACCTACTATAATCCTAACAAAATTTCATGTCGTCCGATCGCGCTCAAACTTGGCCAAAATGTGTTTCGCCACTTCCTGATCACGAATATCTATGTGGCTAATTTACATTCCTGGCCGCTCTTTGGAGCTTAATAGCTCCTAAACTAAAAGAGATATCGACTTGCGGTTTAGGGCAAAGGTTATATATCGGGTGAAAATTGCAACTTGGTGCATTAACCCCCCTGTCCCCACCCCTCTTTCCGCCATTTTGAATACTCCCCTTTATTGTTTTCTCAATAGCTCAGCCCCTATAGCATCGATCGGGCTAAAATTTTAGTATGTTATAGCTGGGCCTTAGGGCTTTCCATCAATACTAAACTTAAGGTCCCCCAACCCCCCTGACCCGAGCTATAAGGGTCCAAAAAAAATTCTTAAAATGGCCATAACTCCAGTTCTAATTGTCAGATTTTAAAAAGTGAGGGCGTTTTGGAAAGCTCTCATGAAATGACACTTCCCTTCTAACATCACAAGTTCATAAAATCACCGCTAGGGGCGCTACTTTTAAAAAGAAAATTTTTCAATTTTCTAAATTAAATAACTCAAAAATTCCATTGTGCATCGGGCTGAAATTTTAGTATGTTGTAGCCGCAGATTATACCTATCAAACAAAAAAATACTTAAGTCGATCCATAACCCCTGACCCCAGCTATAAGGGGTCAAAGTTCGAACATTGACTGGCCTCTATCTCCGGTTCTAATTAACATATCGACCTAAATTTTACCTTTTTGGTTTCGTCTCGATGAGCACTTTCAGATAGAAGTTCAAAAAGTCACCACAGGTGGCGCTGTGATAGCGTCAAAATTCATCAAAATTCAAACTAATTTTTCTCAAAAACGGCATTGTGCAAGTTAATGAAATTTTAGTATGTTGTAGTCCAGTCTAGGTTGTTTCCAAAATGGTGCGTAAGTGCGCTGTGGTTACAATAGAACCGGAGATATGAGGGGTCAAATTTCACGAAATTCAAAAAATCATATCTCCGGTTCTATTTGACCGATTTTGATGAGTGAGGGCTTAAACGAAAGATCTCACTAATTGCTACAACTTTCTAGAACACTTGAACTTCGTGGGACCAACACCGGGAGCGCCACAGTCGAAAAGCCAATTTCAATATCACATAACTTCAATTATCTCGACTGTCGCTGAACCGAGTCTGATAATTACTTCGACATAATTGTAGAGAACATTTGTCTCTATATTTTGTCCTTACATCACTTTTCGATCAGATAATGCTATCTGTCCGATTTTGTCGTTTAAGTGTGAAAAAATTGATTTTTCCCATAATAACGCTTTGAAACCACTCAGATGCCAATTTGACTGCTTCTACTCGACTAAGACACTTAAATTAGGGTTTTAAATGGAAAGTGTCACAAAATACAACAATTCTTTGATATAGGCTGCTATTCATGCCATCTTTATAATTTTGTAACTGAGCAAGATCCAAGAAATTTGGTATTCTCACAGAAAAAATATAAAGTTCTAAAATATTAGTACTCTCCAAATATTTTAGACCTTGTTATAAAGTCTCCAACAAAATTTTCAAATTACCGTATTCTATATCCAAGAATTTTTCAATTAATCCAAGAATGGTTTTATCGCTTTCCCTACGCTGTTGTGTTGAATTGTAGCGACATTCGCTTTTTTCTGCCCAAAAAAATACTGTGAAAATATTGATAAATTGAGACAAATCTGTGGATATGGCTGGCGGAAAAAGCAGGCAAGGATTCTGGAAAAGCCAAAGCAAAGGCCGTTTCGCGTTCAGCTAGGGCTGGATTGCAGTTCCCTGTGGGCAGAATTCATCGGCATCTCAAGAATCGCACCACAAGCCATGGACGCGTGGGGGCCACAGCGGCCGTCTACTCAGCTGCCATCCTTGAATATCTCACCGCTGAAGTACTGGAGTTGGCTGGTAATGCATCAAAAGATCTTAAAGTGAAGCGTATAACTCCCCGTCACTTGCAGCTGGCCATCCGTGGAGATGAGGAATTAGACAGCCTTATTAAGGCCACTGATTAAAGATTAAACTGCGAGAATTATCGCGGTATCTCTCTGTTGTGTACTGGATATAAGGTACTCTCCAACGTTACGTATAGTAGACTGCTCCCATGGGCAGAAAAGATAATTGGTTCATATCAGGCAGGATTTCGACCGGGAAAATCTTCAACTGACCAGATTTTTGCATTGCGCCAGATTCTGGAAAAATGCACAGAGCAATCCATCACTACACATCACTTGTTTGTTGACTTCCAACAGGCATATGATAGCATAAAACGCGATCGGCTATGGGACGCCATGGTATCTTTCGGCGTTCCTAATAAGCTTGTCAGAATGCAAGACTTTCAGTACTGGGTAATGAAAGCTGTGTCCGTATAAATAACAAGCAATCGGACAGCTTTTCCATTAGCTCTGGACTGAGACAAGGGGACCAGATATCGCCTTTACTGTTTAATTTTGCACTGGAGGCAATTATCAGACAAGTAACCATCAGCCCCAATGGCTCCATATTTAATAGATCCTCCCAAATTTTGGCATATGCCGACGATCTGGTTCTGATTGGCCGAAGAGTGACTGATATACAGCAGAGATATCAAGAACTCGAGGAAGCAGCATCGCATATGGGACTCGCAACAAACGAATCAAAAACAAAATATATGATGGTATCGAAAAGCGATGCAACTCACAGTGGAAACATTTCATGTGGAGAGAAAACCTTCGAATGGGTGGATAGTTTTAAGTATCTTGGTTCCAATGTCAACTCTAAGAATGTAGTAAGCACAGAAATTGCCTCAAGAATAAACCAAGGAAATCGGGCGTTTTATGCTTTACTACATTATACAAGTCTCGGTCCCTCTCGATCCACACCAAATTAAAGCTCTACAAGACACTTGTGCGGCCAGTGGTAACTTACTCGTGTGAATCCTGGACAATCACAAAAGCTGATGAAAATAAACTTGCCTCTTTTGAAAGAAAAATTCTTAGGAGGATTTTTGGTCCAGTAGAGGAAACGGCTGGAAATTGGCGAATCCGTAGGAACGATGAGCTCAAACGGCTATACAAGGATGCGAGTCTAGTTGCACACGTCAAGGCCACACAAATACAATGGGTTGGACACGTTGTGAGAATGGAAAAGGGTACGCCAGCTAAGCGAGCATTTGAAGGGGAACCAGCAGGAAAACGTGCTAAAGGTCGACCCAGGATGAGATGGTTGGATCAAATAGAGGGAAATTTGAGAAAATTAAATGTAAGAAATTGGAAAAGGTTGGCTGAGGACAGATTAAAATGAAGACAGGTTGTGAATGAAGCCAAGGTCCTAGACGGACTGTAGCGCTACAAATGATGATTAAGGCCACAATTGCGGGTGGTGGTGTCATTCCACACAGTCCACAAATCGCTCATTGGAAAGAAGGGTGGTCCGGAATAACCGTATCACTCCGGAAATCGAGCTCGTAATCATAATTTCCAAAAACTCCAATTAAATATATCATCTTCCACGACTTTAATTGCCTTTTCTCTCCCTAAAATAAATTACTTGACCAATTTTGCGTTCATTATCTTATAAGTACAGGAACCCTAGACAGATGGATCTTCAATGCAGGAGTCCACAGAATATCTATTTGTAATGTCAAATAAATTCCGGACAATTCTTTGACAGTTTCATACATTTTCTTGTACGATCCAAGGAAAGTTTAGAGGTCTTTTTAAATTTTGTGAAGTGAAAGTCTTGAGAAAATGAATCGAAATTTGGCCAATGTAATGCTATTATAAAAGATAGAACGTCAAGAAATGCTGTAAGTGTTGAATAAAGTCAAATTACGCATATAATTAATATTTATTTTTAAATAATTGGTTTATTTTTTATATTTTTTAAAAATATTTTTCAGTTCAGAAAATGCTCGCAACTTGAAATATTTGAAATGTCAAGGAGATTTGTTGATATTTCTACAGAGGCATTCATAAGTCGTTTCCGACTGCTTCCTCATGCTGCCCAACAATTAATTGAAGATCTGGAACAATATGATCATTCCGCATCAGAAATTCCATTTCACACCAGAGTCTTGGCTAAACTCAACTTTTTGCGACCGGAAGCTACCAGATGCCCGTTGGAGACAACAGTTTGGTCAATTTGAGCCAGCCCTCAGTATTTCGATGTGTATCGAATATATCCAAATTAATTGTGAAGAACATGACTAAATACGTCAGGTTTCCAGGAAATCATCGCTCCTCCGAAAACGGATTTGGAGCACCACCACATGCATTTTCGATGTTACAAAAGATTTTATAGCATTAATGTTGAGGCTATGCGTGATAGTTCTTTGCAGTTCTTAGCAGTAAATTCTAAATATCCGTGTGCTTACTATGATGCCAGTATTTGGGCATCTTCATCTTAACACGGATGCCGTTGAAGAATACGAGATTTACTTCAATGCGCGACAAGTTCCCACCAGAAAACATATTGAACATATCGAGCTCCAGTACCATCCTATAAGAGCAGCCAATATTATTTACTGCTGTTTCATTTTGAATAATTTTATGCGAGCTCATAATTTTCCAATGAGTGAAGATGATGTCCCGGCTGAAGAATTCGAAGAACGAGCACACGATTATATTGAAATTACCCTTTCTAGATTCATCAGAGATAATTATGCTCGAAATTTAATATAAAAATAAAATATTATTATCCGATTTATTTCACTTTTATTTAATTCTGAATTATTATGTTCAGAAATCACTCAAATGTTTTTAATTCAATTTACAGTACTTCATTGAATCACAAATTATTGCTTAGAAAATACTTTCTCGAGAGCTCCTGCCATCTTATTTGCTCGCATCTGCAACAACCTTCATAATTTGGGAATTTTGACGATCAATTTGGAGCCTTTCTTCCTCCATCTTCAATCTCTTTTCATCCATTTTCTGCCTCTCATTTTCTTTGCTTTGCTGATCAACCATCACTCGATTACTTGGTCCATTCTGTCTCCTAAAAAATACGTAAAAAAAGACTTTTATGAAATTTAAAATAAAAGCACAAATTTACCATTTGTGACTGCGACACGGCGTCTCTTCCTGGAAATTGCAGCTGCTACATTACCGGGAACACTCACATCAACCAATTCTTGATTTGAACTCCCGGCTAGAATTTCTAACAACCAACAGCGAAAAGTAACAGAATGTTAACAGCCGCTGTTACCAATTTCATGCGAGTGGAAAGTAGGTGACGGTTGGCATGAATTTCATGCCAGTGCTGTTAGGTTTTCAGTTATTTTAGCGCTCCAAGCGGGTCGATCGCAAATACTTTGCTTTTGATATTTGGTTCGGCTCGCCGCGGTGTATGATTGTGAAATTTTATACAAAAAAGTGAATAAATCCTGTATCCTGCCTGACAAGTATTCTGCAAAATTAATGAGGTAAGCACCCAAAAAAATCAACAGTTGAGAAAGTAGAAAAAGTTCAAAGGAACATTGAAGTATACTTTTATTTCCTGAAATTAACAGACTTCTAGGATTCATTTTACTTCACAAAATCCTAGACAAATAGTACCAGAACTTGCCTCTGGTCTTATTCATTCCTCAAGAATCCCATACAATGTACTCTGAATCAGTTTGTCGGTTGCTAAATCAATCGCAGTGGATGGCAATTCTTGAGTCTGTGGGTAGGTGTAATGTGGCCTTCCAGGGAACACTGATGGAATCGCATCCTTTTTCAACCTGATAACTTTTCAGTGGAATTTTAGTTGAACATCCATCCACACGATGATATTTATCCAGATCAGATGGAGTAAAATGGTTGAGACACACTGCAGAA
>NW_026604802.1:0-10112 GCF_024763615.1 Phlebotomus papatasi
CTGATAAATCCGTGATGGTCGAGTGGATTTTTCAGCCGATACGAATGAACACACACTTTTGGGGAAGGATATTAAAGTTTATTTACAGACTTACTTTTATTAGATGTTGTCTCTCCGAAGGTTCAGCTACAAGTGACCTTCTCATTCTTTCACTAACAGTAACTCCCTCTATGTACAATAATTATTAACTTAGTACATATTTTAGTACAACAGCAGTTACCGTCACTTGCTAATTTCAATACACGACAATTTCCCCCTAATTTTTTGATATTACTTCAGTATAAAAAAATTCTTAATCTAACTTTGTACAATCTTAATCAAACTATTTACAATTATTGAAATTAGTCTGTTTCGTTATTAGATAGCTTCTTTGCATCTGACCTGGTAACTACTGTTTTCGGGACTATTATCTTCTTCTTCTTTTTCTTGAAAAGATTTTTGTCCTCTCTTGACAAATTCAAACTTTGAGGTAATCTGCTTGGTTTTCTTTTGACAATTTTGCGTTTCGGAGACTCTGTTAATTCAAAATCTTTATAGCTATTAAAATTATTAGCAAATGGTTTCTTGTACTTCCTCAACTGATAGACTGAAACCTTCCGGATGATTCCTTCAACTTCAATTATGTACAATGTTGGTGAGACTTTGACTTTAATTTCACATGGAATCCATTTTTCAAATCCAACTCGAGAATTCTTATAAAACGCTTTTTCTTCAGGTTTGTACTCAACTACTCTAATGGATTCTCTTGATTGATTTAAATCTTCGCTCACAGAATCTGAATCATCAGTTTCAACTTGATCTTTTTGTCTCAAAAAATCTAATTGTGTTTTTGGTTTATATGAAAACACGACTTCATTTGGACTTGTCGAACTGACAGTGTTTGGCGCGTTTCTGTAATGCAACAGAAATTTTTCTATCAATTTTTCGTTTGATACTTTTCCTTCCTGACACAGCAAAAATTTCTTCAAAACGCGTTTCACCGTCTGGACTCCTCTTTCAGCCAGACCATTCGACTGAGGGAAAAAGGCTGGACTGTGCTCAAGCTCTATATCATTTTCCACACAATAGGCACTGAATTGAGAGGATGAAAACGGTGGACCGTTATCGGTTACGATTTTCTTTGGCAAACCAAATTGGCTAAAGACTTTGCTCAATTTAGAAATTACCATTTGCGCGGTGGTGGATGACATTGAATGGACATCAATATACTTACTGAATGAATCGACTAAGATTAAGTAAGTCTTACCCCCAAAATGGAAAAAGTCCAGATGTATTCGCTCAAAAGGATACGTCGTCTGAGCCCACTTGGTTTCAATTTTTGGTTTAGGTACATTTTGAGTTTTCTGGCAAGGCACACAAGATCTGACCCAAGATTCAATTTCAACAGAAAGATTTGGCCACCAGACATAACTGCGCGAAAGTTTCTTCATCAAGACTATACCACTATGGTTTTCATGAAGCAAACGCAATGTTCTCTGCCTTAACTTGAACGGCATAATTAAACGATTTCTGTAAAACAAGAGCTCATTTTCGACTGACAACTCATTTCTGACTTTGAAATATTTTTTGACTTCATCACTATCGATTTTTGTAGGCCAACCCCACATGACAAATTTGTAGACTTTTGACAAAACGACATCTTTACTTAATTCCGTCTTGATCTCATCGGACTTGATCTTTAGTGACGAAATTAAATCGATAGTTTTTATTTGAAATTCTGTGATTCCCGTAGATTCTTTCAACGGAAGTCTTGACAATGCATCAGCATTTTGTAAATTTTTTGCGCTCTTGTGAACAATTTTATAAGAATAGATCGAAAGCTGTACTGCCCATCGTTGCAATCTGGCAGCAGCAACAGAAGCATTATTCTTTGACGGACTGAAAATCTCTTTTAAAGCTTGAGAATCAGTGTACAAGACAAATGGTTTTCCATAAATGTACTTGAAAAATCTTTTGCAAGCAAACACGACTGCAAGTGCTTCGCGATGCAATTGCGAGTAATTCTTTTCAGCGTTAGAAAGAACACTACTGGCAAACATGACTGGTTTCTCAATTGAACCAACCGAATGACTTAATACAGCAGATACTCCATAAGGAGATGCATCTGTAGTGATAATGACAGGTTTTTTCGGATCAAATATTTCCAAAACCGATTCTTTAGTTAGGAGTGACTTGACTTCACTGAAAACGGTTTCACATTCGCGAGACCAATTAAACTTAACTCCTTTTTTGAGCAATGCGTAAAGACAATTTAATTTCGCACTGAGATCAGGTATAAACTTCCTGTAATAATTAATCAGACCCAAAAACGCTTGCAATTCCTTGACAGTTTTCGGAGACGGAGCGTTCATGATAGCCTCAATCTTTTTTGGATTGGGCTTAATCTGATTATGAGACAATATATGCCCCAAATACTCGACTGACTCTTGGTAAAACGAACTTTTTGCGAGATTAATCTTAACTTTATGATCATTCAATCTCTTCAGGACTTCATGAACTCGTTTCTCACATTCCGCTTTATCCTTTCCCCCTATGATGAGATCATCCAGAAAAGCCCTAACGCCTTCAATATCAGACAATATCCTTTCTATGATATTTTGAAAAATGGCAACCGCGGATGAAACTCCAAAAGGGAGACGGTTATAGCGATATAACCCCTTATGGGTATTGACTGTGAGGATTTCTTTTGACTGGTCAGTTAGTTCGAGTTGTAAGTATGCATTTGACAAATCAATTATTGTAAAACAATTACAATTGACCAAAGACGTAAAAATGTCCTCAATATGTGGCAAAGGATATTGATCAACTTTCATAAATGGGTTTATTGTTACTTTAGCGTCCATGCACAACCGAATATCCCCATTAGTCTTGGGTACCACGACAATTGGACTGGCCCATAATGAATGTGAGACTTTTTCAATTATCCCTTCGGACTCTAGACGATTCAATTCAGCCTCTACTTTATCTTGGAGCCTGATAGGCACCTGATATGCTCTGTGAAATATGGGTTGACATTGAACTTGAACATCAGCCTTATACCCCACAATCGCCTGATTTGGATTTTGAGAAATAACAGACGGGTACTTACTCAGTATTTCTTTTTGCATATCGGTATTAATCGTATTCACGACACCTGTTTCAGTTGGAGTATTCACGTTGAAGACCAGACTTTTCCTCCAACTAGGATTCATCGTGTCAAGCCAGCAACGTCCCAAGAGAGGGTTGAAATTCTCTTTTTTCTTCACAATGATCAATGGAAGTTCAAACACTGCCGAGTTCGCCAATTCCACATGAACCGTGATTTCTCCTACCACCTGAATTGACTGTGAAGTGAAGGATTTTAATTTACATGTGAATTTTTTCAAAGGCAAATGTTTTAACTTAGCTTTATAATCCTGAATCGAAAGAAGTGACGGCCCCGATCCTGAATCCACCTCCATAGTCACCGGTTCCCCCTCAATCTTCAGCGTAAGTGTCTCCGGACGATGCTCAAGCGATGCTCCGGTTATCTCGTTGATATACTGGACACTCCCCTTGCTGGAACTCTGCTTATCACGACAAACTTTTGATGTGTGTCCTTTCTTCGAACAAACAAAGCACTTCCAATCCTTGGCTGGACATTTATCCGAGTCATGGGAATACTTTCCACAGCGACGACACAACGATTTGCTGTCACTTTTGGTGGGTGTCTCTGCTGCTCTACCAACGGATGTCTTCACTTTGGACTTCGGCTTAGCGCCATTTTGGTTATGACGACCGCCATGATGTGACTTTGTAGAGACTTTTTGGACATTTTGCTCCCCGTGAATGTTCTTCTCCTCCTTAGACGCCATTTCCAAGTTCAATGCATATTCACACATTTCCTTGAAATTAGCTTTTTCACTTGCCAGGACTTGCTGCTGAATATATTCACTGCGAAGACCACTGACGAATCTGTCCATTAGACTGTCTTCGAGCGCAAGCTGCTTCAGTTTTGCGCAATCTTTTGTTTCAGATGGCAAATACTCTCCAAATTCACAGCTCTCGGCTAACCCACGGAGTCGTAGAATATAATCGCTAATATTTTCACCAATCTGCTGATTTGCTTGGTGAAATTTAAACCTCTCAGAGCGGATATTCACTGTCTTCTTATAATGATGACCCAAAAGCGCCATAATTTCTTTGAAAGTCATCTGGCTGGGCAATTTCGGGTAAGAAAGCTTCTTGAGGGTTTTATATACTTCGTTGGACATATTAGCGATTAATGACGCAACTCTCAATGATTCTGGAACACTTCCGGCGATGAAATACTGTTCCACGCGGTCTTTGTACCCCACAAAGTCTTCTTCAGGGTCTGCCGCGGGAAATTTTCCACACGCGGTGACCACGTTTTTCGACGTGCCCTCTTCATATTCCGTAGGCATCTTCGCGATCACTGGCTTTTTTTCAGTTTTCCCGTCGCCAGCTGATAAATCCGTGATGGTCGAGTGGATTTTTCAGCCGATACGAATGAACACACACTTTTGGGGAAGGATATTAAAGTTTATTTACAGACTTACTTTTATTAGATGTTGTCTCTCCGAAGGTTCAGCTACAAGTGACCTTCTCATTCTTTCACTAACAGTAACTCCCTCTATGTACAATAATTATTAACTTAGTACATATTTTAGTACAACAGCAGTTACCGTCACTTGCTAATTTCAATACACGACAAAGTCCTTTCGGGTTAGGGGAAACTGGGGCACCACCAAACACGGGGTAGCACTAAACACTCATTTTTCTTTCTTAACTACTTGGACTATCTCAACCATTTCTTCAGTAGACAAGCATCCCTATAGTACCTATAAATTCCTATAGGTCTTGTCCTTAGAAGTCGAATATCTAATTAAAAAATCGCAGTGTTTGGTGGCGCCCCAGTTTCCCCTAGATAAGTTGGATTTGCATGATAACTTACGGTGAGTTTTTTTTCAAGTTTGTACCCCAATAAAGACAATTTTGATCCAATAATATGCACATATAGAGCAAATGAATGTATACTGAATTTTGCCTTGCAAAATGGATACTTGGCGTAGATGTAGACTAAATGGTGATTTGACTACACATCTCTGCTCCGTCCTACTCTAAAATAGGTGTGATTAGAAGGAATCACACCTAATTAGAAAAAAGAGAAATTATCCCAGGTTCACGACAAAGAACAAGATGAATTTGATCAAAAAATTGTTTTAAGCGAACTATACAGTATTCTAACCTACAAAACCGGTCAAACTTGGTATCAAAATAGATCAATAAGCCATGAATTAGCATAATGAGTGATTATAATCAATGTTTATAATTACCCCATGTTTACTACTGCCGAAGTTTCTCCTAAACTTTGAGTCAAATGGAATCAAAGCTTGTCCTAATTCAATGAACTAAACCTATTTCTGTTGTAACGTATTCCGTAAGTTGGAGTATTTTGCAAAATATTTTTTTCTCTTGTCCACTGCATCGTTGTATAAATGGTCACATGACACGGAAAAGCTATTTAGTAGTTACTTCCCCAGAGTGTCACATTTTACATGTTTTCCCAGAGAAAATTACTGGACAGTAATGTTGATATGATAAACAAGGAACAATTTCTTTTTTTTTTTTTTTTTTTTTTTTTTTTTTATCAATAATGAACTGGCGCAAATGATTTTAAAGAGGTGTCTCCGGTGATTGCCAGTGAAAAGTTAGTCACCCTAAGATGAAAACACTTTTTTGGTTTTTCCAAAGCTTTCGATCCTGATGTGGATCTTCTTCAGTGGCTGGAAGGGCATTAAATTATTTATTTGCAACGAATTTCTTTTTGACATTTTATAAAGGTCGTTTTTTGGACAATTTTTAAACTCACTCAACTAAATTGTGATTTCAGAGTCTTTCTCAGGGATCGTGTGGTTCATGGGGTTCCAGATCATCACCAGCAGGACGTCAATGTGGGGCGGCTTTTTCTCTTCGAGAACTTTTCTCACTATTTTTTAACTTTCTTGGTGTTTTTTTCGCGAAAAACTAACTTTTTTAAGAGGCGGTTGGTCTTTGTCTTTGTCTCTAACTGAATTCTGGTTTCTCTTTTCTTTGTTTTAAATTTGCGCCAACCGTTTTTTTGTTTCCCCCCCTTTTATTTTCCCCTTTTTATTTTCTCCTCAGAGCATCTCCAACACAGTGAACTTCTCCAATTTCATCGATTCATATTTTGCTTTACATCCCATCAGCTTGCATGCCAATTAGATGAGCATAAATGGTACTGATGTATATGTCAGCCTTTTTGTTTACTGTGATTTCTCTGTTTTTTTGGATGTGAAGAGACTCCAGGATTTCCCTTTTTCCACGATTGGGTTGTGTGTCCAAGATTTTCACATCCTCAAAACGGAAACAGTGTCCAGTGTTTGCTGTGTGTGTACAGAGAGCAGTGGCTGCCTCATTTCTTATTGGTGGTCTGCAATCTCTTTTATGTTGATTTAGTCTGTTTTTTAGGTGTTGTGATGTTGTTCCAATATATACCTTATCGCATCCTCCGCATGGAATACAGTAGACTATATTGGACTTAAGCTCAAGAGGGACGGGATCTTTCACTTTGGTGAAGAATTTACGATTCTGCCCAGTGATCCGGAAAGCCACTTCCTGTTCCAACTCACTCCTGACGATCCTCCTTATCCTCTCTGAAACTCCTGGGACATAGCCAATAGAATGGAATATTGTTGGTGTTTCTCTCTCTGTTTGTCTTGTTGTCGTTCTTGTGTTGTTTTGGTTCATGATGTGTCTGATGATCCTCTCCGGGAAGTCATTCAACCGTAGATATGTTTTTATCATTTCCGTGTTTTCTGCATTAGGTCTCGATGTTAGTGTGTGTACCCGTTTTATGAAGTTTTTTGCGACATTCATAACAACATGTCTTGCGTGGCCACTGTTGTAATTTAACATACGATGTGATGAACATGCTTTTGAGTACCACACAGTTTTCAGGCTCTCCTCCTCAGGTAGTCGATAGATCATCATATCAAGATATGGTATTTTTCCCTCTAACTCAGTTTCCATCGTGTATTGGATTTTGGGATTAAAAGAGTTAAATTTTTGCAGAATCCCCTCAACATCCGCGTTTTTCGCGAAAAAAACACCAAGAAAGTTAAAAATAGTGAGAAAAGTTCTCGAAGAGAAAAAGCCGCCCCACATTGACGTCCTGCTGGTGATGATCTGGAACCCCATGAACCACACGATCCCTGAGAAAGACTCTGAAATCACAATTTAGTTGAGTGAGTTTAAAAATTGTCCAAAAAACGACCTTTATAAAATGTCAAAAAGAAATTCGTTGCAAATAAATAATTTAATGCCCTTCCAGCCACTGAAGAAGATCCACATCAGGATCGAAAGCTTTGGAAAAACCAAAAAAGTGTTTTCATCTTAGGGTGACTAACTTTTCACTGGCAATCACCGGAGACACCTCTTTAAAATTCACGTTATTCGAAGGCATGAAAGTTCGAAGGGAGAGCACTTTCCCCTAGCAGTATTTTAGAACAGTCGTGTACTAAAAAAATGTTCAGGGGAAATATTTTTTATTTGCACTTTTCATTGAAACCATTGAAAAGGCATCATTAGGGTGTTATTCCAATGAAAAATGGCGAAAAAAAACAAACGAGCAGTAAACAATTCAAAATGGGCAGTGAAAACTTAAAAATTAAAAATGAGTAAAATATCTAATTATGGTCAGTAAAAAACTTAAATCTCTACAAAAATGTGTCTAATTTATATATTTAATATCTAAAATTGTTACAGATAAAACGAAAAACCCTTTATTTTCTGTTTACCAAAATTTGGACGACAATATCATCACTGTTTGAAATTTTTTTGGTACTGCTCAATTTTAACTCTTTACTGCTCATTTACACAATGCTATGAAAAATTAACATGTTTTTTTAGAACTTTAGTGTTCTCGAGTGCTTCTGCACTATCGGCTTTTTGTGTAGGTTCTTGCCTCAATTATTTTTTCCCGTCCTTGGCATGAACCAAAACTACCAAAAAATGTGACAGGGGAATATGAGAACAGTTATGTACTAAAAAAATTTCAAGGAGAAATATTTCATATTTTCACTTTTCTTTGGAGTAATTGGAATAGCGCCATTAACTGAACATGTTTTTTAGCACTTTACTGTATTCTCAAGTGCTTCTGAATTATCGTTTTTTTTTTGTGTTGGTTCATGTCTCGACTGTTTCGACCACCAAACATTCGTGACAAGAACCAATACAAAAAACTCGATTATGCAGAAGCACTAGAGAACAGTAAAGTGTTAAAGAAAAATATGTTCCTTTTTCATTGTAATAGCACCATTATTCCATTACAATATCATTTTCTCTTAAGTTCGAGAAATAAAATATTTCATGAATTCTTTTACAAACTTTAATGTAATAACCCCACAGCACCACAGGGATACATAAAATGATTTTTGATAACATTTTCAACTAAAACAAACTTGGTCTTCTTCACGGGTTCATATCAATTCAGGCACTTTTGGAATGTAATCCTAAACGAAAACTATTTATTTTGCTAATGGCATGTTCAAAAGTTTTCTCGTCAAAATTTTGCTCAAACTATCTTGTTTATGTGTCAAAACCACATAGGGTGGAATCACCAGTTCTCGCCAGTGCCCCACTTCTCGCCACTTACATTGAAATCGCTATTTTTCGCAATTTATGAAATAAATCAGTCGCAATTTTTTTGTATTGTTTCTGCTTCTACGCATAGAATCGAAAAATAATAATTATTCGTTTTGGATTCACGATTTTGATCACTTTTTAGAGCAATATTTTAAGCAAGTGCATCGAATCCAACATCTCTTACCAAATGTACTAAGTGTCGTCAAATTTTCATCAGGCCAAAAATACCTATTTGGGTAAATAATTTGTCTATTGAATATTAAATTGCACTTGTGGAATACATAAAATTTGTATTTAGTCAATTAATATTTCATTTTATATTATTTTTGTATAAAAATGAGGCATGGCGAGAAGTGGTAATATTCTGGAATTGATTTTACCACCTGTCGCCATATCTTTTCAATAGGCGACGCTAACTTCACTTCGTACATTCTCAGTTGTCAAATCTGCATTGTTTACTTTCTGCAAAAGCCCCATAATTTGATTTCTCAAATAAAAGTGAAGAAAAATCATTTAAAGAGAGTAATAATAAAGTGATCACAAGGAAAGAGAAATGGTGGATGTATTCTTTTCATAGTATTGCCTAAAATAACCGAGTGTGGTTCTTTTCAAGTGGGTGGCGAGAAGTGGTTACAAATTTTACAAAACTGGCGAAAAGTGGTAAAAAGTGGCGACGAAATGGTTATTTTTGCATTATTAATAAAAATCAGTTTTTTAAGTAGTCCAGCGTTATGTTCTAGGATTATTGTTTTCACGTATCTAGAGCCAATACATCTAAGTAACTTTGTGTCAAATTTGACTTATCTTGTAACAAGGATTCAAAAGTTATGATTAAATGAATTTAATTTTTTCCTAAACATGGCGATAGCCGGTTATTCCACCCTATATTACACTAAACAAAAATAAATGTGAAATTATGTTTCTGTGAAATTTGATTTAAGAGATGAATATGTTTTGGTCATTTTTGGGCAAATATTCTTCATATTTATCTGAATTTACAAAAGAGCCCAGGATTATTAAGGGAAAAGTACCACGGATCGGAATGTTAAGAGACATGCTCGATATTTAATTGAAAATATAAGCTTCAAAACATTGTTTGGTATTTTTGAGTATGCTAATCGGTTTAGTAGTCATCCATTTAACTATATCTGTGCATTTGCATTTTGAATTTTTATAATAAATTAATAAAAAATAGGTCTAATTGCAAATATGTACTCTGTACTTCGGACCGTCATGTATTTAATCAGGTGTCTCACGTAAAACTGGTTTTATAAATTAAATCTGAGCTAATGCACTGCATTCTTGTGATAGTATAATGGTAAAAAGTAGCTAATAATTTTTGAATATAAATTTTATTTGGAGCTACATTACAATATTAACCTGACGATCCGCGGAACACTGCCGATCGCTGGTGCTCTTCCCTTATTACGTTTTTACAAAAGAAAAATTATTTGTTTATCTTTCTT
>NW_026604803.1:0-10061 GCF_024763615.1 Phlebotomus papatasi
AATGAATTCTACTATCGTTCAGATAAGAATTTGGGCCAGAATCTCTTCTGCTGCCCAATCAGTGCACTCGTAACTGATCTCACGGGACAGGAGGTAGCCTCTTACTGGTACAGCACTGTCCGGCGCTACAATTATTTCAAGGAACCTCGTCTTCTGCACACCAACGTTAATGCTGGTAAGTGCTACTCTAATTTCGATTAATTTCCCAATTCCCTGAAGAACAGTAAATGAAAAAAGAGGCACAAACAAACACGGGGTAGTACCGAACACTGATTTTTTAATCAGATATTCGACTTCAAGAGACAAGACTTACAGAAATTCTTTAGTAAAAGGATGCATTATCCACAGAAGAAATGGTCGAGACTATCCTCAGGTAGTTTAGAAAAAAATTAGTGTTTGGTGCTACCCCAAGGTGTTTACATTCACACTTCACCTCCCTATAAGGTGAATCACTAAAACCAGCGACGTCACAATGAGATTATCTACGTCATCAAAATGGCTTCTCGGGTTTGGCGGGATCCGAATTTTCGGATGGCGCCAAATAAAAATTCAGAGTAAGGTTGCTATAGCTTATGTGTGGTGTGATTCTCCTTTCATTTTTAATTTGAATGCAAACTGGGTACAAATTTATGGACAAAAAATGAAAGATATTTGCATCACAAATAATCTAGTCTAAAATTAAACACATTTAATGATTTTTTTAAGTTTCGCGAAAAAAAATTTTCTGAAGAAATTCCAAGAAATCCGAAAAATAAAATATGCAACTTGTCAAAGTTTTTAAATGGTAGGTAAACGTTTACAATGTCGCAGAAATGTGATGTTCCTTTGTGTGATAATGTATTTGGCAAAAAAAGACGAATTTATCCTTTGATCGCCTTCAAAAAACAGCTGAAAAGAATGTAAAACTCAAATGGAGGGCTTTTTGCGGTGGAAAGGTTGAATTTCCCCGCATTTGCTCAGACCACTTCGAAGCTGAAGATTTCATGAGAACATCTGTTTTCATGAAAATGTTTCCGGGGGCGCGACAAATGCTCAAAAATGAGGGTAAGTTTGCTAAATTTTATTACTTCTTGCATACTATGAGATATATTTTTTCAGCTGTACCATCAATTCCGCGAACCCAATTTGAAGACCCGAAATCAAGCCCGAAATCAAGAGATTCAGCATCCTTCTCAATTGTGCAGCCTCCAAAGCTCTCGCCAGCACAACTTCACACTGTGGCTGTTCCACACATGTCACCGGCACAACGTCACTCTGTGGCTGCTCCATTGACCTCTCCAAATTCAGGATATATCGCTAAAAAATTCATGGTAATCGACACCAGCATTGGATCAAAATCCTTAAACAAAAAAGAAAAGGAACAGGGAAGATCGTCATGGGTTGAAGCGAGAAGCCGAGGAGGTTTAGTAATTCCAAACATCGACCTCATGGAGCTATGCACTAAGATGGACAGCATTTTCAAAAAAGTTCACAGTTTAGGAGAGTTTTCATTTAAGAAAAACTTTGTCGCAAACACATCTGCAGCTATTAAAAATGCCCTGAAATGCCTTGAAAAAATACCAGTCATTGAAAATTTAGAACAAATTATTGATGAATTTTCAAGGCTTAGAATAAAAATCAGAATGAGAGTGTTAAATAGTCAAATGCAAGATAACGATAGAAAGCAAGCTGAGAAGCGCCGCCGTTATTTTAAGTCGCTTGAGCAAAGCAAGATGCGCAAGTTAACGCATTAGTTATAATTTGTAACGCTACTTATATATATTTATAAAAATAAAATAATTCCTTGTATATAGAAGATATTGAAATGCTATGTCTTTATATTGACCCATTGAGAACCAAATAAAATAAATATTTCAAATCAGGAAAAATAAATTTTCTTGATTTGAATTTTACCGTCTTCTTGCACCCCACTAATTCTCTAATGACCTTTTACCCTTCAAGAGTAGTATCACGAAACATATTTAATGTGATTTCTAACTTATTTTTTAATTTAAAATTGCTTACGCGAGAATTTACTAAGTGTTAGGATTCAAAAACGTAATGTACGTACGTACGTAACGTTCGTTACGTACTTTGACTTAGGGTCTGAAGCATGTAGAAGGCATCGAAGATCGATGCCTGTGTCCTCCTGTGGTGATTGCGTGATGCAGCAATACTAAAATCTTCACACTAAACAAGCAGCAGGAATCCCCTGAAATTGATTTACACTGATTCGTCATACAGGGAAGTCTTTTCTATTGCAGCATTCGAAGCAAATCCTCTAATTACCTGTAAATTTCTTCCGAAGTGTCTCAAAACAATCCTGGGTGCAATAATTTTGTGACAAAACGACACACCCACAGCAAAAATAATCCACCACTTTTACAATACAGAAAGGTATTAGCGTCGCATCGTAGTATAAGTTGCGTAAAAAATGTTCTTTTTCTTGAGAATTGTGTTTTATGAAGGTAATTTATGAAATCAGAAATATTCCGTACTATTATCAAAGACAATTGATCAAATCGGTCGATTACAATAGCTGTGAAAATAAGAGAATCACAGTAATTATTCGGAATTGTCAAATGATATTTTTTCATTCTTCTTCTTATTCTTCGGAATGTGTTTCGGAAGAAATTTGACTCATAACCTAAAAAATGCATTTAGTGATTCACCTTATAGGGAGGTGAAGTGTGAATGTAAACACCTTGGTGCTACCCCGTGTTTGGCGGTGCCCCAGTTTCCCCCATTTCGTCTTCAAAATTTCGTTTTCAATATTTCATCTCAAATATTTTGTTTTCCACATTTATTTTATTAAATTTTTTTTTTCTTGAAGTACGATATCAAACGTTTTTGTAAGTAGAAATAAATATAGAGAACAATGTACAAAAGTAAAAAAAAAGTTTGTCTAATCCACTTTAAATTGAAGAAAAAAGGACAGTGCTTCTTGATTAAATTATGGGTAAGGTAAAGTGCCCTCAAGTCGACCGGTAAAGTTATTTATTCAATTTATTTATATTTGCACTAATATTTGGCGTATGATCTAACATTAATAGGTCAATCATTCCATAAATAAATACAAATCAGTGACAATTTTATAGTAATTCACCATCAAACATTCAAATAGTGACCATCGGTCAAGTCGAAGAACCGGTCGACTCGAGGGCACTTTACCTTATTAATACTTCTTTTTACGGATTAATAATTGATTCAAAGCATTCGAAATCATTAAAAATTTCAAGACCTTTTAAATAAATCCAATTTTGAAGAAGAAATTTTAGCAATATATGTTTTTTAGTGTAGGTTGGGTCTTTAACCTATAAAAATCGTTTTAAGGATTTTAATCGCTAACTCTTTCGCGTTATATATGACCCAGGGAAAAAACAATCTTTTTTGACCATTTACATTAATTGAAATCTATCGGTTTGTGCACGTATGGTTCCAGGATTAGCTAAGCATGTCGAAGTTCAGACCGTTTAGTCCAGTGTATCTTGTGCTCATTGGCCGCATTTGTTGAAGAAGTGCTGAAAAAACTAGCGTGCCGAAAAAACTTTTGAGTTTATTACCTGTTTTCTGTCATTGCAGAATAAATTAGAAAATAATACATATAAGAAATAAAAGCCAATTTAATATCTGTTATCTGTGTAAATAAATATTTAATCCCGTCATATTTTTTACTCAATTACACAGTCTTTGATTGGCGAAACCTTTGGTATTTTTCAATATAACTAGTAGTGCCCATGCTTCGTACGATTCCAAACTTCGTAAGGACTAAATTTTTCTATGTTTCTTAGTAAATGTGACTCATCGCATTCATATTTTAAAAACTAGGAGAAAGTACCCAGTTCTTAAAATATATTGCGGAGTTACATTTATTCATTCATTACGAAGCTTGGGATCGTACAAAGCATAGCCAATTTCCCCTAATTATGTCACCACTTAGAACATTCAGCAAAATGGGACACTTTGTCGCTTATATTTTATTCCTATTTGTATTAAAAAACGCTTGGACAATTTGGATTAATTTATTTATAAGTATTATAATAAATTCAATTGAACTTTTTATTTAACTTTAATTGATTTAAATTTTTTTTGTCAAGTTCACAAAATATAAACATTTTGTCCCTATTTCATGAAATAACAAATGCTTAAAAAATTAAAACTATTTTTTTTTAATTCCTACACATTGTATCGTTTATATTTCATATTAGAAAGAAATTGTTACTGTTCTTGCAATAAAAACAATAGCAAATATATTTCCATAGGAAAATCATTAACGTAAGGTCATGAACTTTTCCATCGCTTTATACTTATCTTCCAAAGTCATTGCCGATGGGTACAATCTTCAAATAAATCTAGATTTGAATAAGGCGAGAGAGGCTAGAAAAAAATTGAATGGCGAATGAAAATAATTTACGAGAATTAGTTTGTTTAATGGGAAGGATTCTTGGCACATGCTATAGAAAAAAATATGAAGTCTGCTAGAGGGTTTATCTCTGAAAATCCTCCACTTCATTCAAGAGATTATGTGGATAGCGCCAAGTTCTTGGAAAGGGAAGCCAAGAAAGGATCCATATGCAAACTATCAACAAATGCCAAATTCAGCATTCCCTCGACAATGACCCCCAAAATCATATTGATAGTCCTCAATGCTATAAACTACAGAATCCCATGGACTTAACGTAGGATTGTCCCAAGAACATAATGTTCTTTCTCTTAATAAATGCAGGACTCTGGCCAAATGTTCGTCTCTTTAGATAAATTAAGTCATTAATAAGCATGTGTAGAACGAAGCAATTTTGAATGTTGTAAAGCAAATTCCACATAAACATTGCATAAAATTATTATGTTTCTATTGTATATAACATTTTATTTTTAGCGCTTTTCTTGGCACAAGGATGCCATTGAAGAGCTCAAGTCACAGGAGCGTGAGTGAAATTAACACCCAAGAGAAAGAAAGGATTTTGCAAAAAGTTCTGGCACTGTATAAATTAGGGACAAAAACTTAAGATTGTTTAAGAAAAAATCAAAATTTAATAATACTCAATTTAGAAGTTTGTGCACCCGGCATACCTTTTAGATCAGTAAAATTTTATGAAATCAAAATTCGCGTAACTTTCTTTCTCAAAATATTTTTCTTGGGCACAAAATTGGATTAAACTAAATTTAATTTGGCGTGGTGTTCAAAAGAAGAAGAAGAAGAGTGTGAATGAGTAGGATAGACATAGACAAAACGTTTGAGAATGAAAGTGATGTGAATTTTGACTTCATGAAATTTTCCTGACATAAAAGCTGTGCCGGAGCCATTAAAATCCGAAACATTATCAAAAGTTTTGGCAAGGGGAAAATAAAAAATGTACATTTTGCCCAAAACTATCTTCAAAGTAAATTATCTAAATTAGATTAGTTTTTTGTCGAAATTCAGGTTCCTCTGGCACACTTCTTGGAACAGGAAAAATTCATGAAATCAAAATTCACGTCTCTGTCTTTCTCTAAAGTTTCATTATGTCTGTCTCATTGGCCTGCATTCAAAAAGAAACTGAACTAAATTGTTGTGACATTCAAAAGAAGAAGAAGAGTTCAAAAAGGGAGATAGATGTATAGGAAACTTCTGAGAAAGAAAAAGATCTGAATTTGGATTTCATATAATTTTTCTGATCTAAAAGGTGCACTAAATGTAATTTTTCCCTGTTCAATGGTTAGTTGTGTAAGTTTTCATTATAAAATCAATATAGGCAAATTTTAATTACATTATTATTGTCAGTATCAAAAAACTAAATTGGGCAATGAAATAATTTCGATGGTTTGGACATCAGTTAATGAAACACAAATATGCTTTTTTATCACGTCTATGAAAAGTATGAATTGAATGGAAAAAAAAATAAATCCATTTAATTAGTTTTTAAAACAGAATTTCACAAAAAAATTTCAGAGTAAATCAATAAAAATTAATATTCAATGGAAATAACTATTGAAGCATTATATTTACACATCATTGAAATTAAGTGATTGATAAGCTTAAATCAGTTCATTCTGTTGAGGAATGGTCCCATGCTTCGTACAATCCTAAGCTTCTTAAAATGTCCGTAAATTGTGCCGAAGTAAATCATCAAAGTAGGTTAAGCGGATGTCGCGATAATTGTGATTTATATATCATGAAAATTGGTTTATCTTTCTCAACTGTGGCGCTTAGACTATGGGCTTAGTAAGGACCTTTCATTTGCGTTCTTACACATCAAATTCGGTTAAATATAACCTTAGAAATGTTTTGAATTCCGCGAACTTTGGCCTCCCTTATCTCCGGTTCTCTTGGAACCCCGCGACTTTTTGTAAACTTCATATCCTAGACTACAATATTCTGAAATTTGATTAAATTGCATGGTGATATAAAAAAATATATATTCTAAATTTTTATGCTATCGCCGCTATCGCAGAGCAACTAGAATGGTAAAGGGCAATGGGCAGAAATGTATGAAAGCTTGTCCAACCCTTCGCCAGAGTTGAGACTAGGCCCATTGGTATTGGTATATGACTTAAAAATTACCAAGACCCGAGTCAGAAAGAAGTGTCAGTCCTAGTGAAATTAATTATATTCTACTACAAATTCACCTCCCTGAAGCTGGCCGAAGACCAGCCGAATGCGGGTTTGTGACTTGGCTAAGAAAAACCGTTGCAAATTCAAATATTTTTTTTGTGTCTTGACTAAAAAACACTGAGAAAAATTAAAATAAATGCAGGAAAATGAAATGAAAATTCAGGAAAAACTTCATTTAAATGAAAATTAAGGTGCGTGTCTTGGCTAAAATAAAATATTTTCTCTCATATTTTCCAATATTTTCTTTCAAAACATAATTCATAAAGATACAAATTTCAAACAAAATATCCTGATCCACTTAATTGATACCACTAGGTAGGAGTTGAAAAAACTCAGTAATAATCACATTTACATGTATTTTCATAAATCCAATGAAGAAAATTAGCAAACATATCAAAGAATCAATTTCCTCAATTTTCTCCTACGGGGTTGCTGGAGATGTGACATCCCAAAATAAATAGCCCACTTCATCCTGAACATGATCCACCATGCGTCATATGCGAAGGAATTCTGACTTCCGGTTTATGAGCCAATGAGTCATATGAGAGATCGACGCCGAGAAATTTTCGGCGGCTGCGGCTAAAATTTTAAAAATGTCTACGGCTCGCTGCGCGCCGGCGCGCCAGCCGAGGATATCGGCTGCGGCTCAACCAGGCGCGCCGGATTTTTTTCATATTTTTCGATTACAACCACTATTATACACCGATTGTCCTCAAAATTAGGATATTTTTTGCTAGAATTACAAAATTATAAATAGAAAACGTTTAGTAGCAATCAAAGCTTTTAAAGGAAAACCTATCAATTTTAGAATTGAGCATGACATTTGCCTATTACTAATAAAAAAACGCACAATAAAGTAAAAGGTGAATTTCATTGGCATGTGATAAGGAAAATAATTTTATCTGAATGGCAAAATGTCCGAAAATTTCCCAAAATGGGGCAAATTGAAACAAAACTGAAATTATTTCAGAAGAGAACAAAAAATGCATTTTTACTTACTCCAAAATATTTGTAATCAGGAAACATTGGACAAAACTTATCAAAACTGACATTTAACTTTTTAGATGAGCTCTTCGAAAACATGAGATATATTCACTTAGCATAGAAAATTTACTGCTTTACAACTTCCGAAAATATGATTTTCGAGTCATTTTATATCGATTCTCAAATGTACTGCGGAAAATATTGTTGTGATGTGTAACTTATTACATTTTTCTCTTGACAAAATGTTCAATTGATATAATTTTACAAAAAATATATATTCTACAATTTCGAGATGTTCTTCTACTTTACACTTCTACTTTAGAATTTTAATGCGATTCACATTGATGATCGCTAATAAACATACTAAGGAGTAATTTGCAAATTTGAATTACTAAATATTTAGGATTTGATCTACCCAAAATCTTTTCTAAATAGGATTGAATTAATTTCAATAGAATATGGTGGTAGATTTATTGAAAATCTGAAGATAGAAATTCTTAGTGATTTTTAGTAATTAATATTTGATTTTATCTCCTCATAATGTAAATTATTTATTAGAGCACTAGCCTTAATATTTTATATATTTAGGACTTACTTCAGAACTTTTGTAAGATAAATACTAGAAACCATCTGAGTTGATTGTAGAAGCACTTCACCTAACTTTGGAAATTCCATGATTGATTTTAGAGGTTCTCTTAAATCAATTAGAAAACACTGGAATAGGACCACTCATCACAAATACACTTGATTTTAGAAGTTTTCAGTTTGATTTTTATAAGTTTCTCAGAGTCAATCTAAAAACAAGTTTATTTATTTTTAAAACACCTCATAATTTGTTGATATTTTTTTTGTAGAAACAGTTGGTCGGAATATCCGATTTTAATAGTAAAAGCAAACTTATTAAGCAAAAGAATCATGACAGGGTAAAATAAATCAATTCAGAGCCTGACCCAAAAATAGGAACATTTTTAATTAGAACAGCGGACCATCAAACCTAATATTTAGTAAAACTATTTTTCACTTTTCTTTGTAAAAATTTTGCACATATATTGCATCGCATCTTAAACAAATTTGCTCGTAATTCTTGTATTTTCGGCGAATATTATGAAATATGTATATTTAGATAGCTTTAAACGCACAATTTCGAAATATATCAAAGTGATAAGTCAATTCTCCGTAAGAAAAAACTTACCTTTAGGTTACAGTGCCTTTATACAAAAACGTATGGAAAAATTAATGTCGAGATGCCCCTGAACTAAAACTTATTAATGTGAATGGAATTTAGATTTATCTGGAACACGAAGAATCCGATAATAAGATTGCAACAGAGAAATTATTGTAAATGGAAATTTAGTACTGTGTTTATTAATGAAAAATTCTATATTTTTATATGGAGTTGTGAAGAATTTCCATTTGGATCATGTTCCAAATTACGTTATTTTACCCTACTACATGAAGAGAAACTTTAATTCAAAAAAGGATTTTTAAAAGCAATCCTTTTGCGGATGAGCCAATTTATCTGTTTTTACTCATCTAAGAAATATCTAATTCTAAAACCTTAAATCTATACTAAAAAGGATTAAATTTAGTAAAAGAATAGTGGAATAATTTTACAAAAAAAAAGTATTGGCAAATAACATGTCGAAAAACCATGCATTACGGGAATTTTAAATGTCACTTTTTGGTTGTCAAATTAATAAGCCCACATTTCTTAAATATTAAAAAGTTAAGATTTTGCACAAAAGAGCCACAGCTTCACTATAATAGGGTCAATAATATGTTTAAAAAAGTCGCACAGCTCAAGGTAGTATGATGTTGTAAAAACATCCTCAGAGCTCATGCTCAAAACTAATAAATAAATAAATAAACTTGTTTTTAGATTGACTCTGAGAAACTTATAAAAATCAAACTGAAAACTTCTAAAATCAAGTGTATTTGTGATGAGTGGTCATATTCCAGTGTTTTCTAATTGATTTAAGAGAACCTCTAAAATCAATCATGGAATTTCCAAAGTTAGGTGAAGTGATTCTACAATCAACTCAGATGGTTTCTAGTATTTATCTTACAAAAGTTCTGAAGTAAGTCCTAAATATATAAAATATTAAGGCTACTGCTCTAATAAATAATTTACATTATGAGGAGATAAAATCAAATATTAATTACTAAAAATCACTAAGAATTTCTATCTTCAGATTTTCAATAAATCTACCACCATATTCTATTGAAATTAATTCAATCCTATTTAGAAAAGATTTTGGGTAGATCAAATCCTAAATATTTAGTGATTCAAATTTGCAAATTACCCCTTAGTATGTTTATTAGCGATCATCAATGTGAATCGCATTAAAATTCTAAAGTAGAAGTGTAAAGTAGAAGAACATCTCGAAATTGTAGAATATATATTTTTTGTAAAATTATATCAATTGAACATTTTGTCAAGAGAAAAATGTAATAAGTTACACATCACAACAATATTTTCCGCAGTACATTTGAGAATCGATATAAA
>NW_026604804.1:0-10050 GCF_024763615.1 Phlebotomus papatasi
GAAGGGGAGGAATGGGGCGAAAATGAGGGGCGGGGGCACATTAACAGCTTTTGGGTCGAGTTATTGGAGGTCCCGCAAAGGTCCCAAGTCAATATCTCTGACCGTTGAAGCCTATGCCTAGGTCTTCTGATAACCGGATGGACAGACGGATTATTTCTCAGAAGTCGTTTCTCTCACTTGTTCCCGGGATCATCCTTGCGATGGGACCCTCTGTGCTTTATTCGGACCCTCTGTGTAAGCCTTTTGCATGCCGTTTCCTAAACCCAGTCTTTCATACCTATTTCACCCTCACGTCTTACTATATATTATCCTCCTCAGTGCCAGCAACACGTACTACATCGGCCAAACTGACGTTGCTCCCTCAATGTTCTAGCTCCTGCTATTCCGACGCCACGCAATATTGAAATCTTTATTTATCCATTATTTGAATTGAAATGTTTGTAAACCAATAATAACACACAACATTTTCTTGCATATACGATCCATGATTCAGGGGTTTCTGCCGTATCCCTGATGAGATCAGCAGTCATGGTAAGTCGGCGGCTGACGAACCAAAGGATAGGGGAGACTGGGGCACATGTAACCATTTTCGATAGATGCGAATTTGAGGTGATTTTCCAAGGACACCGTGATTTTTTGGAAAATATTCTTAGCTCATGTTTTACCCTTGGGTATAGGCAATTCGTCGAGGGTAATGCGGATGCTGGAAGACAATTGAGTTTTCCATAAAAATAAAATTTGTGTCCTGTGCATTTTTCTCTTTTCACAAAATACCTGGGGTAGAAGTAACCACTTTCTGGGGAGGATGTAAACACCTTTTTTCCCACCCTTGAAATTAACTTTGCACCACTCTCGATTATTTTAATTACTTAAGAGATATATAAAGACTGTATATTTTTCAAAAAATCACGACACTTTTTACAAAGAATAATTAAAATAGCAAAAAAACTAAAAGCATGCATATCAAAGACATTTTTCAATGGATTTTCTCCATATTTTGACATCATGTGACTTTTTATTGAACACAGCGCCACCAATTTTTTTCGTAATCTATGAATTATAGATATTTCGCATGAAGGTCAATTTCCCGCTCTTTTACCTACTCATTTGTGAAATTGAAATTGCCTGGTTACATCTACCCCAAATGCTGTTTTCTGACCAATTATTAATTCTTTTGAAATAATGTGAATCTCAATTTCTCTAGTAAATGCATAAATATAATCCTAAAAGATGTAGGAAAGAACTGGTATTGCTACATTTCGATTATTTTACACAGTTTTTAATTTCCAGGTGGAAATCAAAATGACCAAAATAATCGAAATATCAACATTTTCAGGAAAAAATGATTTTTATTTTTAAAGTATTAGGATTTTATTGACCAATTTATCTATGGACATACATCCCCATGGTATCTATGAATGCTTATGGGTTTTATCCTTTGGAGTCTTAAAATTAATGAAAAAAATCACAGTGTTTACAACTACCCCAGTTTACTACTGCCCCAGTTCCCCCTAATTGAGGAAAAATATATAATTGAATTAAATTGAAAAGTGGTCCCTGGAGGGTGGAGGTTCAAGATTTTAGGGGCTGGAAAAATCGAGGAATTATTATATACTGTTCCCACTGTAGGGTTTCGAGAACTAAAAATTGAAAGTGCCAAAACTTACAATTTACGTTGCATCTTTCTGTAATATTGAAGAAACAATTGGTTCCGTAATTGAACTAGTTAAACCAATTATACAGCCATCATGACTTACGGTGTTGAACTCATTTTCGCAGCTGACTGTGAAACACTATTGCGTCTAGCGGTGACCTTTAAAAATTGCGTTAGATACCTCTGTGGTCTCAGCCCTGGCGATCACATCTCTAGGCACTGCAACATTCTGATTGGTTGTTTGATTTCATCGGGACGTCCACGCTACTTGACTTCACTTTAGATTACTGGGGCCTCTGCCAGGGTGCGGGGACTATTGGAGCCGAGAGCTCATTCTAACCAGCTATCGCGAACTATCTGTGTCCACGGGGTTGACTTGTTCAACTTTCCTCCTTTGCATGTCAGATCATCTCTGATCAGCATTACTAGATTCTACCAGACTGGGTCAGGTTAATTTTTTTTCTTCTCTGTTCTAATTTTCTAATTTTGTATTTGCTCCTATCTTTCTTTTTCAAACCATGTAAGAGGGGTGGACCCTATTGGTATTGATTTAAGTAATAAATAGTAATAATAATAATAATAATAATAATATGCATTATGGGAAATATGTTTCTACAATCAAGCTCCGTACACGATTTACAAATTTTCAAGTGAGCTTAGACGTTACCACAGAGCTGTTACAGATTTCAATTAATCATGAGCTAAACTGACTGTATAGCAAACTAGATATCACTATAGGTATATCTAGGCCCAAATCCTGGGCAGATACGGTCATGTTAATATTATGTCGGATGAATTAAGAAGCTACTAACCCAGAATACGGAGAGATCTGGATCAAGAGGTTGATTTAGACGAAGATGGTGTGGTATAGAGTACGGTGTCATCAATACGCTGTGAAATCCAGCAGCATTGAACTCCATTGGGTACAAATGGTACCAATAATCGGAAATTACTAGTAAGTATGATGAAAGTGTAAGACATCCATAGATCAAAAGGAAGAACACTTCCAAGAAGCATTTTCTTCTATATATATTGTGTTATACAATTCTCTAAGTACGGCTTTATAGAACCAAAAATTCTTAAAATCTCAATCAGCATTAAAACGAAAGAAATAGAAACAAGATGATAATGTAGAACAAGGTTGTTGTGTAGAGATTTATTTAAAATCATTTGGGACTTATGGGATCAACTCTGAGCAGCTGCAGTTAAACAAAAAACAAAGAATCGATCCTGCGGTTCCATAATGGTTCCGGCGTAACGACGTGACAGTCCAAAAGGTAGCACATACAATTTGAATATGCTAGCAAACGATATAAGAACAGTTCAAGACTAAGCTGAGGCAGGAAATTTTTTCCTGTCTCTACTTGGGTGAAATTTGTAGAGTTGCATATCACTAGTTCTGATTGTTGTCTCTCTTTCTGTGCAAAAACACATCAATATCTTAGGCATGCAAATAATTTTGTAGGTCCGCTAGGGAGTAACGAATGATTGTAAAGCAGAATCTTAAAAATAATACCTTCTCATTTAATCCTACTTTTTAATAGAATGAATTTGATAGACGCTTTTATTTAACGACCAGATCCCTGGGATACAGATACAGTGATCTTGGTCAACACATGCTTAGGCGATCTGAACTACATTTAGAAAAGGTTGAGAGTGTAATTAAAAGTCGAAATTGGTATTGTTACAATGAAAATCCAACACTCAAATCAACCAATCCCAAAATTAGGCTTGGGGTTACGCAAAGAGCTTGCCAAAACGTCTTTACCACTTTAGATCAAACTTGATTTTTTGAACGTTAACAGTACAGGTCTTTAAATTTAACATAAAACGCTTTAGCTTGGGATGTTCTGATATCTGACTTGCAAGAAAAATTTGGTGGAAAAAAATCGTTGCTCACTCATGCCGCAAAATCTCTCATTTCACGTCGCCGAGGGTGAATATATATCGTTCTTGTATTTTATTGTAATTATAAGAATTGAATGGGGCGAGGGTGAAGCTGTTGAGGAAAGCCCCTAATAATTGTATGTGTGGGAGTGTCGTTCGTGTGTGAAGAAGAAAAATCATGTCTATTGTGCTGCAAATGATGACGAACCAGCATCAACCCTTACACACCCACTCCTTCACTTCTTTTCATTTCCACTCCCATGGCCAAATGAGGACAAATGTAATATAACACACTCATATAATCTTCATGTTCGACAAGAGCTACCCAACTACCCCTATTTTCGGACTGAGAGCAACAATATGAGAGTCATGGTCATCTCGGTTTCGAATTTATTGGACCATTCACTGCTCTGTCAACCCACATTTTTTGCCATCACTTGAAAGCCCTGAGCCCAAAAGTAGAGATTGAGGGTTGGAAAGGCGCACCATAACATTTTAAGGATTTTTATTTGTGCAAAGTCAGGTTCTAGATCTACTGAATGGTGGGGACACTTTATTTATTATATTTCGCTCTTCTACGTCTTTCACCACCTACCCACCCAAGTCCCAAGAGTCACTTGGCATTATGATAAAATCACACATCGATTGTGTAAAATATAAATGAAACGTGTGTTGCTAAATTTGTAGGCATCATTGGGGGGCGGCTGATGACTTGTGCATTTCTTCCCTTTCTTTGGGGAGCTCACTTTGCTCCCCATGTTCACCTCAACCACACAAACAAGCTGCCACCAGAAGTCTTTGAGCTGCTGAATGAGAAAAAATTATTGAGCTTGATGTGTATACCTTTCTTGATGCTTTTGTCAGGGGTAGCCTACAAGTGCTGATGGAGTGTTTTTCTCCCCTTGAAATTTTGTTGAATAAATTGTGTGACAGGAGAAGAAACGCAATTGAACTCGTTAGACAAGAATCAGTAGAACATTGATAGAAGAAAGCTTCGTGATTGGTGTAATGCTCTCATTAGATTAAAAGGTTAAATAAGATCTTCATGTTCTATAATACATTCCCGTCAGATATTAATACCTCTTTCTGTCGCCGGGTTTCTTGGAAATTTCTCAATTAATTTAGAAATGTAGGATTTTTACCATTGTCATATAAATGGATTTTCCGTACTTGTGATTATGTTTTGTTGTGTATCGTAAGTGAATGATGGAAAAACATACAGAAGAATTATACTTCTCTTAAAATATAAAATAAAATCGGAATTTGAGTGATTTATAAAACGGTTCATATCGATTGTGAACTTAACAAAGCGTCCCAGCTTTGCGGAGTGCTCAAACTCACGAGAAAGAACTATCACCGCTTTACACTGATAAAATTGATTGATAAATTATATTAAAAAAATCATTGAAAAAGCTTAGGCCAGTTTTGAGAATAACCGAAAAAACATTCTTTAGGGAATTTTAATTATATGGGATGTAAAATTATTCAAAAAATGGAACTTATCGGATCATAACCGATGAAAACCGATGAAGCCGGGTTCAAAATTACAATGTCTTTTCAAAATATTCTAATTAATCAAATCTGTTGAAAAATTAGCCTTCCAAAGTGGTTAACCTTTGACCTTTAATAATTCAAAATGGCGAATTCTCCGGTCATAGGTATGTTTGGGCGAAATGTTCCCCTGGACTACCCCTAAAACAAATCTGAAAATAGTTGAAAAAGTTTGGGCCAATTTGGAGGAAACTAAAAAAACGTTTTTTTTGGAGATTTTAATTAGGGGTGTAAAATTATTTAAAAATCGGTACTTAACAGGTTCATAACCGATGAGGATCGATGCTGCCGAGTTTGAAAATTCAATACCTTTCCAAAATATTCAAATTTAACTAAATCGGTTGAAAAAATGGGCCCTCCAAAGTGGTTGACCTTTGACCTTCAATAATTCAAAATGGCGAATTTTCTGGTGATATGTATGTTTGGGCGAAATATTCGCCTGGACTACCACTAAAACATATCCGAAAATCATAGGAAAAGCTTGGGCCAGTTTTGAGAAAAACCGAAAAATCATCTTTTTTAGGGAATTTTAATTATATGGGATGTGAAATTATTTAAAAATCGGTACTTAACCAGCTGATTACGATGAGGACCGATGCAGCCGGGTTTGAAATTTCAATACCTTTCAAAAAAATCCAAATTTAACCAAATCGGTTCAAAAATGGGCCCTCCAAAGTGGTTGACCTTTGACCTTCAATAATTCAAAATGGCGAATTTTCCGGTCATAGGTATGTTTAGGTTAAATGTTCGCCTGGATTACCACTAAAACATATCCGAAAATTTCACTTATAGGGGATGTAAAATTATTTAAAAATTGGTACTTTACCGCTTTATTACCGAAAAACTTTTCCCTTAACATTTTTGTTTGCAATATTAGCTTGCAAAATTGAA
The DNA here is from genome assembly GCF_024763615.1 of Phlebotomus papatasi. Taxonomy (NCBI): domain Eukaryota; kingdom Metazoa; phylum Arthropoda; class Insecta; order Diptera; family Psychodidae; genus Phlebotomus; species Phlebotomus papatasi. The sequence continues at coordinate 5,984 of NW_026604804.1, forward strand.
GAGTTCTTTCCTTCTACTTCAAATATACGCTCATTACCGTCATCTTCTCAGCATCACTTAAGGGGAGTGTTACATATGTAATAGAGACGTAACCCTCTAATTGATTCCTATTTTTCACCCGTTTTTCTCATACATTTTAATGCATATAAACCGAAATGGGAGAACCGACAATAATAACGATGGTCAGTTGATAAATGGTTGCTCGGCGTGTGAATAACCCCGTCTTCTTTAATGTTAGAACGAAATAACCAATAATTCGCCGACCCCAAAAACTCTCTTGCCACCCCCGCAAATAGCCAAAGGGGTTGGCTATCCTTATCAAGATTGTCGGTCATGCAATATTGGCGCGCTTACACGAAAAATGGAACAAATTAAAACCACCCTTAGTAGCATTCAAGTCACGTGTAATGGACATTTTTGATGAATCACAAAATTTCTATTAAATTTGGACACATACCCTGCAAAAAAAAAAGTATTGCGTACAATACTTAAATTCCGGGACAGGGATGAACAGGGGATGATACAGGAATGGTGAAAGGTTTTTAAATTGCTAGTTCGTCAATATTGTGAATGATCAATTATTGAAATGTTTTTCTCACGAAGGAATTACTGGATCCCTCTGGCACAAAATAGCATTTGGCAAAATGGACTGAGTAGTGCCTTTCCTTCTTATCCCAGTCATTTTGAGGGTGCATTTCCCATATATGATAATATAAACGGACACGAAAACATGCAATTGCATTTTAGTTGCTGCACAGCAGCACTTTGTGCCATTTACCTGAAAAGGTCACTCGTCGAATAATTTATAATGCAATTTAAAGTCTGCTCGCAATTTAAAAGACGGGGGAGTATACGAGTGAATTGCTGTGCCAATATAAAAGGTAAGTTTTACATTATGAAGGAGTTTCTCAATTTTCTTGTAAAATACCACACTTGCTGCCAGAGAGAAAATACTCCGGAGAAATTCATTGAAAAGACGAGTTGAGGGTTTCGACTGAAAAAGCTCTTAGAAAATTGCAGTCTCTACCATTTGAACTTTTCATTATTTTTCTTGCATCGAAAAGTCAGGAGAGTGAATTAAATTTTCATGAATAAAACTTTTTTTTCACTCGAATATGAACCGACAAAACAACCACCTTCGACACTCCCCACCCCCTTACATGCCAGCATTTCCATAACACTGTGCAACGATGATTTTGTCGCCGGGTTCTCATGCTACTTTTTCTATTGCTAGGGTCAAATGATTTACGAAAATACTTATCATTTTGATTTCATTTGGATTTTGCGACTGGTATTTACGAAAAACGGTTTTTTCCGTTTTTTGATACTTGGGTGCCTATATCTCCGAATCTACTGAACCGATTTATTTCTCACTAAGGAATAATTTGTTCTCCTTTAGATGCCCGATAAATCCTCTGAACAGATGAAGTTCGTACAACCGACACCAGGGGCGCTGTAGTCCCATAAATGTCAGAAAACATGTAAAAATCGAAATTTGTAGCAACTTTGATCAAGAATATCTCGAAAACTAAAACTGTTTCTTAACAATCTTATTTATGGGTTTGATAGAGAATTTTATTAGCTACATTTTTGTTCATATACAACTTTTTGCTCAGATTATTTTTTAGCCTCGAAATAGAGGTTCAAACGAAAAATGAGCACCCAGCCAACTAGAGAAAACCCTCATTATTTCACACATTTTGACTTTTTCTTTTCAAGTTGAGGTAAAATCCAGGATATTTTCATACTTTTTCTAAATTGCATAAGTTTAATAAATATATACATATTTTTTCTTTTACATCGGAAAATTTCTTAGCCCAAGATACACAGTCTCAAAGATGGCGTGACGCGCTTCATATTTCACTTGTGATTTTTGACAAAAATTTTAAAGTGCTCTATTTCGGGAAGAGGCCAAGATATTTTTTGCTATTTTTTTTTAAATCTGACATGTAATTTTATTCTCTTTAAAGGCGTCTCCAAACTTTCCCCTATCATTGTAGGAAGCAACGTCAAAATACATTGAAAAAGCTTAGATAAATTTTGAGGAAAAACCGAAAAAATATAATTTTAGAGAGGATGGAGGGGAAAAGGGGAAAAAACATTTTTAGATAATGTTTATTTTTGGGGATCATCGAAGATCGAAAGTTGATATCTCTTACTATTTAAACTACAGAGTGATAATAAGTTGGAAAAAAAGGAATATACATATAACTGGGGCAATCCACAGAGAGAGAGACAAGCAGATGGAAAATTCATAGTCTTAAATATTTGTGAAAATACATGAAAAAAATGTACACATATTTTTTTTTCTTGGCTAAAAAAAAATCCTAACTCGAGATACACAGCCAAAATAATAAAAATTTTGGATTTGGTATTTAAAAAAAAGAGTCCAAAAAATTTTTTTTTGTCAAAAACAAAACTTTAACATATATTTGGCACATATACTCTATTTTGAAAATGTTTTAGACTTTTATTGCGAAATATATAAATAAAAAGTCCAGTACGACTCTGATAGTATTAATTCCTAAAAATTTCAAACACAGTGAAAAATATGTAAAAATATGTAAAATTTCAAATTTAATGTCAAACTTTTAAACTACTTTTGTCGAGTAACAATCTGAGTCAATTTTGAATGAGTGAAATAGTAACTTCAACAAGAAAAATAACTTAGAATATTGCAGACATGACATGTGTTGACTCTATTGGAGTCGTACTGTATTTTTTTCGAAAAGTAAAGTGATCAAAGTCTAAAACATTTTTAAAAAAAATAGCGTATATGTACTAAAAATGTGAAAAACTTTTGTTTTTACCAAAAAAAAAATTTGAACTTTTTTTTCTTTTAAATACCAAATCCAAAAGTTTCAATATTTTTCCTTTTGGTAAATACTATTGTGGTGCTATACTCCCTGAAAAGAAGTCTATCCATTTTTGAGTTTAACTACTCAATTGTTTTGGGGAATTTCCAAAAAAAAAAAATTAAGTAGTTCAACAAAAAAGTGGACCCTCTTTCTTTGAGGGAATGTAGTTTTTTATGTTAATAATATACTTTTTAATTTAAAAAAAATCAAAAGTATGTCGATTTATGGTGTCTATACACTAGAATCAATTTTCATAAACAAATTGCCTTTTTTTTATTTTGACGTTGCTTCCTACAATGATAGGGGAAAGTTTGGAGACGCCTTTAAAGAGAATAAAATTACATGTCAGATTTAAAAAAAAAATAGCAAAAAATATCTTGGCCTCTTCCCGAAATAGAGCACTTTAAAATTTTTGTCAAAAATCACAAGTGAAATATGAAGCGCGTCACGCCATCTTTGAGACTGTGTATCTTGGGCTAAGAAATTTTCCGATGTAAAAGAAAAAATATGTATATATTTATTAAACTTATGCAATTTAGAAAAAGTATGAAAATATCCTGGATTTACCTCAACTTGAAAAGAAAAAGTCAAAATGTGTGAAATAATGAGGGTTTTCTCTAGTTGGCTGGGTGCTCATTTTTCGTTTGAACCTCTATTTCGAGGCTAAAAAATAATCTGAGCAAAAAGTTGTATATGAACAAAAATGTAGCTAATAAAATTCTCTATCAAACCCATAAATAAGATTGTTAAGAACAGTTTTAGTTTTCGAGATATTCTTGATCAAAGTTGCTACAAATTTCGATTTTTACATGTTTTCTGACATTTATGGGACTACAGCGCCCCTGGTGTCGGTTGTACGAACTTCATCTGTTCAGAGGATTTATCGGGCATCTAAAGGAGAACAAATTATTCCTTAGTGAGAAATAAATCGGTTCAGTAGATTCGGAGATATAGGCACCCAAGTATCAAAAAACGGAAAAAACCGTTTTTCGTAAATACCAGTCGCAAAATCCAAATGAAATCAAAATGATAAGTATTTTCGTAAATCATTTGACCCTAGCAATAGAAAAAGTAGCATGAGAACCCGGCGACAAAATCATCGTTGCACAGTGTAATATTACTCGATGGGTACGAACGAATGGGTTAAACGCCATCTGTAACAAATATGTTTCTCTAAAGATTTGCATAGAATTTCTCTAAGTTCCATAG
>NW_026604805.1:0-10000 GCF_024763615.1 Phlebotomus papatasi
CGGGATTTGAACATAATATTAACCGTTTTATGCTGAAGCAGTGCCGGTTCTATGACTTTAACAGTATTTAACTTAACTAGTGCGTGTTTTGTGCAAAATTATGATCGTTTTATTTAATAAATATTAATTTAAAAATATATAATGCGGCTTTATTCTTTGCGTTGTATGTTTTAATTCCTTGTATTTAATTTACACAAAGTCATTAATTCTTCCTGCCCTCCTAGAGTTTTGATTGGCTTTTTCAATACACAAAAACAGCTAAATAATTCTTGATCAACTATTCAATTTGAAGCACTTTCTCTTAGTTTGAATTTCTGGATAAATGATAATCAATAATGTAGACAATATATCACTGTAGGGGAATGTTGGCATGGTTCGCACAGAGTGAACTTTCAAACGACGCAAATTTTCTCTTTGTTTGCAAAGAGCTAGTTCGTCATTTCTTAGCCATAAGATAGATAATTATCAAGCTCGTGAGACGAAATGAGAAATGGTAAGTCAGCTCTTTGCAAACAAAGAGAAAATTCACATCGTTTGAAGGTTCACTCTATACGAAACATGCCTATTTTCCCCTATTATATTTACATTGCAATTATTGCAAATGTTGCAAATACACTAAATCGCAAGTTCTTTTACGTGTCATTATATCAGTCTGTTAAAAATAACCTATGCATATTGCTACAAGAAATTTTTAAAAAGTATTTTTTTTTAGATTTTAAAAATTGATTGATCAGGTCATACAATTTCCCTATTCACGAATAGTTGAAAAAAATTGTATTTTTATGTCTCATTGTTTTATATGTTTACTAAAAATATTAATTTTGGTTGCAATATACCACAGTCTAGAAAGAGATAGTCATCCCATGGTATAACTCGAGACGCCACCACCTGTCGGCGTATCGACCTTCGAGATTTGACAATTCTTTTCCCGCGCAAAATTGCCTTTCCGCCGTTTCCCGCTTCTCCCTACTTGTTTCATTTTTCCTTAGTTGCCTCTCGGCAGTTGCATGGAATGGGTGGATATTGCTGCGTGCACTGCCGACGGCAATACACACACCTCACAATGCACACAATGCGCACACTAAGCCACCTCGCACTGAGCGATCAGGCGAGAGGAAGCGTGTGAATGTATGAATAAAATATTTTCTGTGAGAAGGATTTCATTGTTTCTCACTCATTTAGTGTCTCATAAGATTATTGATTTTTCTATGTGAAGATGTAACATTCATCATCCTATGCGGATTTCATTTGATTCTTTTTCCGTATGAGAATTAAAAGAAAATAGTAATTTTTATCGTAAGAAATGTTTTACTCTCAGCAAATAAAAAAAATTAACCACTCTCTCAGGAGATAAACCAATATTGCAGCTAGAAAACACATCATATTTATCAATAAAAACGCACCATATTAATTAATCAATGAAATATTTTATTTCGTTAAGTAAAATACCTGACGTTGAAAAGAAGTCGTTTTTTTTATAAAACTACATTGATTTACATACCCTTGTGCTTATATTTCCTTTAACGACAATATTTCATTATTTCTCTGCAATAATATTTTCTGATTTCTCGAAATATCTATCGACACTTCTAAAAATCTTCGCTGAATAAATTCTTAAAAAAAAAAAAAAAATAGAAAAAACATAACATAGGTATAGAGCTAGTGGGGCTATTGAAAGGCTGCAACAAATTCGGACAATATTTATTTAAAAAGTACTGAAATATGGGAAAAATGCAACTAAAGACAGGAAGTAGATATCTCTCACCGTTAAGCCTCTGTAACCATAAGAAACAATTTAAAAAAATAAATATTTCCGGCAGAACTAAGTTTCTGGGATTGAAAAAAAAATATGATTTTTTTTTGACAAGGGAAAGTTTATGGGAAAAACTAATTTTTTGTGATATAAAATTTCTTTTTCAATCACTAAAATTTAGTTTTTTTCTACAGATTTTCTCTCAAACCATTTTGCGTGCTCACCTAAAAGACAAGAAATAATTTTCGAGATTAAGGAAATAATTCGAGATTAAGAAATAATTTTCTTGAATTATTCAAGATGGCAATTTTTGTGGCGATTAGTGTCGACGTCGACATGTTCAGCTGGACTACATCCAAAACATATACAAAAATGAACAAAGTCACCACGGCCAATTTTGAGAAAAATTAGAAAAAAGTTCATTTTTGGCATATTTCAGTAGGATAGGGCACACATGAAAGGGAAATAAGAAAAAGAATAACATTATTTTCGAGATTATGTCATTTGGGGAAGGTCATGGAAGACCGAGAGGTCGATATCTCTTACAGTTTGAATTTTATATGGGTTAGAAAACTGAAAAAATGCCAAAAAACATCATTTTTAAAATAAAGCTATTCGTTACTCTACAGATCCATCCCAGATTGTGACCGATGCAATTTAGAAGCAAGATATTAAAAAAAAAAAAAACAGTAAATTTGACGAAATCCGTTAAAAAAGCCCTGCAGGGTGGTTGACCTTGACCTTGAATAATCCAAAATGGTGATGTAACCGGTATGTGTTGATGGATTAATGTTCTGCTGGATTAAGTACAAAACATATCCAAAAATGAACGAAATCTTCAGGGCCAATTTTGAGATAGGTTGAATAAACCTATCTCAAAATTGGCCTATGGAGGGGATAGAAGGGATGACAGGGTGATTTAGGTAAGTTGGTTCGCTAGAGAATATTGACTTGTGGGAGTTGAGGGCTGTGATCGAAGATCGGAAGTCGATATCTCTTCACGTTTGGAAGCTAAGACGGTGAGCAATTCCAAAAAAAAAATTGAATTGTGGAAAATGCTCTCTCGTGAAGCCCGAGCAGTTTAAAATAAAAGTTCACCTGAAATCAACTTGTTAAGTTTCCCTTTTCAAGAGTGTTTAATTATTTCTATGCATTAAGAGTTTCTGATTCAACGAGTTCAGGAATTAACACTTTAAGGACGATTGGAACACCGGTGTCCCATAAAGAAAATGAATTTTCCTAACTACCAAAAGCTATTTTTTTCTTATGTTTGTAAGTAATTGCAAAGTAGAAGGTTGAATGAATCTAGGATATTTTTTACAAGTCTCCAGCAATTTTCTATAAAATAAGTATTTAAGCTCAAAAATGGCGAATTTTTAAATTCTCATACTGAAAATTGATTTCAATTATTTTTTATACTTCCAATTTTTTTTAAGCAAAACCCTTTTGGAAAAAAACTACAATACTCAAACATAATATTTTTCATTAGACTGAAAATTATTATTCATTGGTATTGTCAGAAAATTGATTTAAGTTTTTGGGCTATTTTTGTTCCTATCGCTCGTAGAGGCAAAAAATACACCGAATCAGACTCTGTTAGACTTTACAAGGTTAGATGTAAAAGTTTCATTTTCATTGTTGATTTTCTGTTCGTAAAAAGTGTCTCGTCCTTAAAGGGTTAAGGCTAATAGTGATATAAGAGGTTGCCTAATAAATTATCTAACAAGGGGAGGAACCCAACTGTCTCCCGCGGATCGGGACGAAATTTGGCATGTAAGTAGGGTCCATATAGAAAGTTAACCAGCCACTGGCTTTTTACTGTGCGGCCATTAGAAGTAGTCATTGTGACCATTCATAGTCATGAATTTCTTATATATGAAAGATTCTTTTAACATTTGTTGCTATTTTTCTTTGACCTGAAAATGCGTTTTAATGATGTTAAAGCTTGGTTTGTGATTACTGATGAACGTCAGAACCCTTTCATGCGATACACCTTCATGGTAATGTCATAGGTCATCCGAGTAAACATTATACTTTTTCAAGGAAAATAATATTTTTAATATCAGCGAATTTTTCTTTCAGATTGTTTAAAAATAGCGAATGGGAAAATTTCTTATTCTTGTTCCTTTTTTTCCTCTTTAAATTTTACTGCTGCCGGATTTCTTTTTCTTTCTGGTAAGATCCACATTGCATACTTTTTCGTCTTCATTTTTTTTATTACAAAAATGATTGTTTTTTATTCATATCTCTGCCATTTTTTATTCGATTTTGATGAGTAAGTAGTCGTTAGGAAGGTCCCAATGAGCTTTGTAACATAACCAAAAATCATAAAAATCGGAAAATTACAACTGTCAAATTTTCAAGGTCAAAACTTTCAAAGCGATTTTAGCGCTACTAGAGGAGGTTTGACGATGTTTAAATATTTACAAAATTATAGAGCGGATCGAGACGTTTCATTTTCATATAAATATTAATGTTTATGTTTGGTCAAGTAGTTTTGCAGTTATGGACAGAAAACCAAATGCAACTAGAAAATAATATTCTGTCCTAAATCACCTAAAGTAGCATATCGTGAAATTCTTTTCTTTCTAATAAAGTAGTATCCCGTTAATTGAATAAAAATATAACTGCAATAATCTTGCATAATTTCCATTAATATTCAAGGAAGTCTAATATCTATATATTGCATTGTTCGAATAAATAAAAGATAGAGTAGGAGAATACAAGGTATCAAAATTTTCTTATATTTTTTTTTTAATAAATTGTGTTCTTCCTGAAATTGTGCAAAAATTTTATATTACATGTTGATGATAATGATTACTTATGATAAAAAATCCAATATTTTTATATTGTATAGAAAATGTGTATTTTTGAAAATTTCAGACTAACTATTATTGTTTTTTTTTAATATTTTCCAAACATTTCAAAGTAGAATTTTAAAAAGTAAATTAAAACTCATATAGACAAAACTAACCACATAATTTTAATGTAATTCGCTGTTAATGTAGTCAAACGTTAATTCAGCCGAAGAAGTATTTTTTTACCTTGAAAATTTGACAGTTGTAATTTTCCGATTTTTATGATTTTTGGTTATGTTACAAAGCTCATTGGGACCTTCCTAACGACTACTTACTCATCAAAATCGAATAAAAAATGGCAGAGATATGAATAAAAAACAATCATTTTTGTAATAAAAAAAAATGAAGACGAAAAAGTATGCAATGTGGATCTTACCAGAAAGAAAAAGAAATCCGGCAGCAGTAAAATTTAAAGAGGAAAAAAAGGAACAAGAATAAGAAATTTTCCCATTCGCTATTTTTAAACAATCTGAAAGAAAAATTCGCTGATATTAAAAATATTATTTTCCTTGAAAAAGTATAATGTTTACTCGGATGACCTATGACATTACCATGAAGGTGTATCGCATGAAAGGGTTCTGACGTTCATCAGTAATCACAAACCAAGCTTTAACATCATTAAAACGCATTTTCAGGTCAAAGAAAAATAGCAACAAATGTTAAAAGAATCTTTCATATATAAGAAATTCATGACTATGAATGGTCACAATGACTACTTCTAATGGCCGCACAGTAAAAAGCCAGTGGCTGGTTAACTTTCTATATGGACCCTACTTACATGCCAAATTTCGTCCCGATCCGCGGGAGACAGTTGGGTTCCTCCCCTTGTTAGATAATTTATTAGGCAACCTCTTATATCACTATTAGCCTTAACCCTTTAAGGACGAGACACTTTTTACGAACAGAAAATCAACAATGAAAATGAAACTTTTACATCTAACCTTGTAAAGTCTAACAGAGTCTGATTCGGTGTATTTTTTGCCTCTACGAGCGATAGGAACAAAAATAGCCCAAAAACTTAAATCAATTTTCTGACAATACCAATGAATAATAATTTTCAGTCTAATGAAAAATATTATGTTTGAGTATTGTAGTTTTTTTCCAAAAGGGTTTTGCTTAAAAAAAAATTGGAAGTATAAAAAATAATTGAAATCAATTTTCAGTATGAGAATTTAAAAATTCGCCATTTTTGAGCTTAAATACTTATTTTATAGAAAATTGCTGGAGACTTGTAAAAAATATCCTAGATTCATTCAACCTTCTACTTTGCAATTACTTACAAACATAAGAAAAAAATAGCTTTTGGTAGTTAGGAAAATTCATTTTCTTTATGGGACACCGGTGTTCCAATCGTCCTTAAAGTGTTAATTCCTGAACTCGTTGAATCAGAAACTCTTAATGCATAGAAATAATTAAACACTCTTGAAAAGGGAAACTTAACAAGTTGATTTCAGGTGAACTTTTATTTTAAACTGCTCGGGCTTCACGAGAGAGCATTTTCCACAATTCAATTTTTTTTTTTGGAATTGCTCACCGTCTTAGCTTCCAAACGTGAAGAGATATCGACTTCCGATCTTCGATCACAGCCCTCAACTCCCACAAGTCAATATTCTCTAGCGAACCAACTTACCTAAATCACCCTGTCATTTTGACCTGAAAATTTGACAGTTGTAATTTTCCGATTTTTATGATTTTTGGTTATGTTACAAAGCTCATTGGGACCTTCCTAACGACTACTTACTCATCAAAATCGAATAAAAAATGGCAGAGATATGAATAAAAAACAATCATTTTTGTAATAAAAAAAAATGAAGACGAAAAAGTATGCAATGTGGATCTTACCAGAAAGAAAAAGAAATCCGGCAGCAGTAAAATTTAAAGAGGAAAAAAAGGAACAAGAATAAGAAATTTTCCCATTCGCTATTTTTAAACAATCTGAAAGAAAAATTCGCTGATATTAAAAATATTATTTTCCTTGAAAAAGTATAATGTTTACTCGGATGACCTATGACATTACCATGAAGGTGTATCGCATGAAAGGGTTCTGACGTTCATCAGTAATCACAAACCAAGCTTTAACATCATTAAAACGCATTTTCAGGTCAAAGAAAAATAGCAACAAATGTTAAAAGAATCTTTCATATATAAGAAATTCATGACTATGAATGGTCACAATGACTACTTCTAATGGCCGCACAGTAAAAAGCCAGTGGCTGGTTAACTTTCTATATGGACCCTACTTACATGCCAAATTTCGTCCCGATCCGCGGGAGACAGTTGGGTTCCTCCCCTTGTTAGATAATTTATTAGGCAACCTCTTATATCACTATTAGCCTTAACCCTTTAAGGACGAGACACTTTTTACGAACAGAAAATCAACAATGAAAATGAAACTTTTACATCTAACCTTGTAAAGTCTAACAGAGTCTGATTCGGTGTATTTTTTGCCTCTACGAGCGATAGGAACAAAAATAGCCCAAAAACTTAAATCAATTTTCTGACAATACCAATGAATAATAATTTTCAGTCTAATGAAAAATATTATGTTTGAGTATTGTAGTTTTTTTCCAAAAGGGTTTTGCTTAAAAAAAATTGGAAGTATAAAAAATAATTGAAATCAATTTTCAGTATGAGAATTTAAAAATTCGCCATTTTTGAGCTTAAATACTTATTTTATAGAAAATTGCTGGAGACTTGTAAAAAATATCCTAGATTCATTCAACCTTCTACTTTGCAATTACTTACAAACATAAGAAAAAAATAGCTTTTGGTAGTTAGGAAAATTCATTTTCTTTATGGGACACCGGTGTTCCAATCGTCCTTAAAGTGTTAATTCCTGAACTCGTTGAATCAGAAACTCTTAATGCATAGAAATAATTAAACACTCTTGAAAAGGGAAACTTAACAAGTTGATTTCAGGTGAACTTTTATTTTAAACTGCTCGGGCTTCACGAGAGAGCATTTTCCACAATTCAATTTTTTTTTTGGAATTGCTCACCGTCTTAGCTTCCAAACGTGAAGAGATATCGACTTCCGATCTTCGATCACAGCTCTCAACTCCCACAAGTCAATATTCTCTAGCGAACCAACTTACCTAAATCACCCTGTCATCCCTTCTATCCCCTCCATAGGCCAATTTTGAGATAGGTTTATTCAACCTATCTCAAAATTGGCCCTGAAGATTTCGTTCATTTTTGGATATGTTTTGTACTTAATCCAGTAGAACATTAATCCATCAACACATACCGGTTACATCACCATTTTGGATTATTCAAGGTCAAGGTCAACCACCCTGCAGGGCTTTTTTAACGGATTTCGTCAAATTTACTGTTTTTTTTTTTAAATATCTTGCTTCTAAATTGCATCGGTCACAATCTGGGATGGATCTGTAGAGTAACGAATAGCTTTATTTTAAAAATGATGTTTTTTGGCATTTTTTCAGTTTTCTAACCCATATAAAATTCAAACTGTAAGAGATATCGACCTCTCGGTCTTCCATGACCTTCCCCAAATGACATAATCTCGAAAATAATGTTATTCTTTTTCTTATTTCCCTTTCATGTGTGCCCTATCCTACTGAAATATGCCAAAAATGAACTTTTTTCTAATTTTTCTCAAAATTGGCCGTGGTGACTTTGTTCATTTTTGTATATGTTTTGGATGTATAGTCCAGCTGAACATGTCGACGTCGACACTAATCGCCACAAAAATTGCCATCTTGAATAATTCAAGAAAATTATTTCTTAATCTCGAATTATTTCCTTAATCTCGAAAATTATTTCTTGTCTTTTAGGTGAGCACGCAAAATGGTTTGAGAGAAAATCTGTAGAAAAAAACTAAATTTTAGTGATTGAAAAAGAAATTTTATATCACAAAAAATTAGTTTTTCCCATAAACTTTCCCTTGTCAAAAAAAAAATCATATATTTTTTTCAATCCCAGAAACTTAGTTCTGCCGGAAATATTTATTTTTTTAAATTGTTTCTTATGGTTACAGAGGCTTAACGGTGAGAGATATCTACTTCCTGTCTTTAGTTGCATTTTTCCCATATTTCAGTACTTTTTAAATAAATATTGTCCGAATTTGTTGCAGCCTTTCAATAGCCCCACTAGCTCTATACCTATGTTATGTTTTTTCTATTTTTTTTTTTTTTTTTAAGAATTTATTCAGCGAAGATTTTTAGAAGTGTCGATAGATATTTCGAGAAATCAGAAAATATTATTGCAGAGAAATAATGAAATATTGTCGTTAAAGGAAATATAAGCACAAGGGTATGTAAATCAATGTAGTTTTATAAAAAAAACGACTTCTTTTCAACGTCAGGTATTTTACTTAACGAAATAAAATATTTCATTGATTAATTAATATGGTGCGTTTTTATTGATAAATATGATGTGTTTTCTAGCTGCAATATTGGTTTATCTCCTGAGAGAGTGGTTAATTTTTTTTATTTGCTGAGAGTAAAACATTTCTTACGATAAAAATTACTATTTTCTTTTAATTCTCATACGGAAAAAGAATCAAATGAAATCCGCATAGGATGATGAATGTTACATCTTCACATAGAAAAATCAATAATCTTATGAGACACTAAATGAGTGAGAAACAATGAAATCCTTCTCACAGAAAATATTTTATTCATACATTCACACGCTTCCTCTCGCCTGATCGCTCAGTGCGAGGTGGCTTAGTGTGCGCATTGTGTGCATTGTGAGGTGTGTGTATTGCCGTCGGCAGTGCACGCAGCAATATCCACCCATTCCATGCAACTGCCGAGAGGCAACTAAGGAAAAATGAAACAAGTAGGGAGAAGCGGGAAACGGCGGAAAGGCAATTTTGCGCGGGAAAAGAATTGTCAAATCTCGAAGGTCGATACGCCGACAGGTGGTGGCGTCTCGAGTTATACCATGGGATGACTATCTCTTTCTAGACTGTGGTTTTACATATAAATTGGGATTGGAGAGGCATATACGAATATTTCACAGTGATGTTAAAAATATTCAATGCAATGAATGAATGAATTGAGCTTAAGTTTTATCTTTGAAACCATATTAGTTTTCATAATTGTTGACTAGTCCTTTGCGAGAACTCTCAAATCAAAACTAACTGAAGAAACTGTGTAACATTACACTGCACATTGGTTTGGTAAAATTTTGTGTATACTTGTAAAAATAAAATGATTACCCGATATCCTTGCATGAAAAATCTCTATGACAATCATGATCCAAAAACTTACTCGTCTTTAAGGAAATAGCACGAAAATTATCTTTCTTTAAAGAATCACTTCAGTGATAGAAGTCCAAAGTCTAATTCAATAACACTTGTAAAATTTCTTCAATACGCGATCATTTCAAAGAGATCAACACTTAAGCGTAAACTTCAGGAGAGA
>NW_026604806.1:0-10000 GCF_024763615.1 Phlebotomus papatasi
TCTGTGAATTCCGACTGTGACTGTTTATTTTGGACAAACTCCAAAGGAATTATCGCCTTATCGCCAAGCCCTGATTGAAGGTTTTCTAGCCAATAAATTCAGGTCAGAATGGTTTTAGGAAAAGTGATAGAAGTTACATTAGAAAGTGTTCGGTCGGAAGGTTTTGTAACTGATATTGAACAATTATGCCCAGTATGTGGAGTTGTCAGTGAAAATATTTTTAAGATGGCTTTAAGACCGATGGCGAACTTACTTTTAACATTATACAAAAAACGTGAACTCCCGATTGGACGATAAAATCTCTGACAAAGATAGAAAGTCTACCGTTTTTATAAAACGCCAATAATTTGTTAAAATAAAACTTGATTTCATCTCTACTCAGGTTTTTCAATATCTCCATTTTGCATTTCTTTTACAACGTTTAATCAATTTTTGATATCTACTAATAGAATTTAATTGAACTAATGCTTAAAATATTTAATTGATTAAATATTCAATTAGATAATAAAAATATAATACTAAAGAAAAAAATATCTAAATTTTAATTTTAAGCAAATTCCAACGACGACGAACGCATTGTGCTGCTGCACTGAACACCTCAGAGCGGCAATGTGTGCGAGTACGTATGTGTGTTAGTGTGATTTTGGTATCAGCAGGCTGTCATACACGCTCACTTCCCTATCCATATTCAGAGCGGCAATGAGTACACACACATAAAGTGAAGATGACACCGAAATATAGACGAGATGAAACAAATTCACTGTGAAATTGTGCAGGTGTAGTCTTGTACAGAGAAGTTCTTAAAAGAAAATTTTCATGTGGGATACAGCATACAGCAGAGAAATTTTAAAGTTAGCTTTTATTAAGAAGAGAAAAGTGTGAGAAAAAAATATTTGAGATAGATGCACAGTATTTAAGTATTTATGTTAATCGCATGAAAGGATCTATGGCAACGGAAACCCTGGGAAGCTTTTGATGGAAGCTAAATACGAGTAATTAGGGAAGTTTTCAAAGTTTCACATTTCAGAATGGGGATAGTTTGGAGAATTATCGGGGTTGTCTCCAAGAAGACCCGCATCACATGGAGAATGAGACACTTTTGCACAACATTGCATTGTTGTATCATTGTTATTCCGATGGTGTCGGAGCGAGGAAAATTAATGTGCGTTTAATTGCTCAGTGGTAATTATCTTTTGTGATGGAATTATTCATTCTTCTGAGTCTACCCACAACAGTCACGTATACAATTTTTATCACACTCCACGAATCGAGCCGGCTAGAGCACAAAAAGCTCACAAGGAGCTTTACATGGGGTAGCGCTGTAAAAAGAACCTTCCCACTGAAAGTTGATCATGCCTCAAATTGTCAAGGAAAAAGTATGGGGTAGCCCCCACACTTTTCACTCTCTCAGCAACATCACAGTTGACGGGCTTTTGCGGTAGGAAAAGAAGGAAGACACAATGAGCGAGAGACATTTCAATTTCCGCATAAAAGTGAGGCGAGACACGAAATGAATTGGATGGATTTCATAGGAGATACGCACTTCATAAAAAAGTTCATTGCTACTCTTACCGTCTCTCCAAAGATGCCAGGGGGTGTAGCTCAGCACAGTTATCCGCGGGGGCGCCTGCAAGATGGGAAGACAGTAAAAGAAAAATTCAGTGTGAGTCTAAACTGTGAGGGGATTTGAAACACATAACAATCTTTTTTAGAGGCCAATAATGCATAAATTTTGAACTTGAGAGAGTGAATTAGCGAAAGATTTAGAAGTTTTTCTTTTAGAGCTTTCTGTTGACTGTAAAGATCATTTTTCATTATACGTAACATATTGCACAGATAAAATTAAGTGAATTCATAAATCATATTTCTTTTCATTATTTTTGGAAAAGTTTTAAAATAATCTAACTAATATTGTCACTGTGAATGATAGTTTCAGAAATAATTCATCAAAAGTGTTCATAAAATAATGTCGATCAACAACAAATTATTAAAATAATGTCGATCTAACAAGTGCGGGTACAATCCCGGGAGTAGTTATGACACTTTTAATATTCGGGACTTTGGCTATCACACTTTGGACTTTCATGAATTTTGATTTTTGGGAGATTAGTTTATCGGGATTTTGAGTTCTCATGAATTTGGCTTTTAGGATTTGGATCTAATTTAGAATTTGGTCCAATTCGGGGTTTTGGCTTATCGGAATTGTGGCCCATTCGGTATTTTGGTTTCTTGGGATTTTGACTTTTTGGAATTTGAATGCATTCAGAATTCTGGTTCATTCGAGATTTTGGATATTTTGGATTTTAATCCATTCGGGATTTTGGGCTTTTTGCGATTCTGATCTTGATCAATCCAGTTGATATTTCGTAAACATTTATCATGACTGGCGAAATCCCAAATGAATAGAAATACCGTCAAATCATACAACTTTGTACCACCCTATTTTTAGACACTTTAGACATGATAACCTCTCTTGCGGAATTGGTAGTTGCGAGGAAGCTCTCCAAAAATTCGGCAATATAGCTCTAACATACACAAAGTGATCATGGATATTCCCTTTTATATGCTTATTACTAAAGGTTGGTAAAAATTCCATCATTATCTGTGCTGTTTCTTCATTTTTCCAAATCTGCAGAAAAGTCCCCTCTAGAACATACATTTTAAAAAATTTCTAATTTATTTCATGGGTCTTATCGTATTCCTTGACAATTGAGGAGAAAATAGCTGAATCGGCGATTTCATAGGTTGTTCCATCTTCTTGTAGTAACGTGTTAATCTCAAAATAGAGAAAACGCAGTACAACTTTGTGTCACTAGTTTTCTCGATAATTTGACCCCCACATAATCGATATAAGTCAAATTTCAGTGTTTAGTAATATCTGGGACTCAGATCTTTCAAACAAGAAAAATTTGACCCCCTCCAACCCCCCTGACCTGAAATATTGGTCATGAAAGAATAAATTGTGCGACTTCTTATAATCATTTAGAGACTTTATTTATTTAGAGCCATTCTTGTGTAAATTAAAGGTCTTATGAAATGTACAATTCTTTGGAGCATTACAACTTCGACCGACCACCGACAGGGGCGCTATAATCGAAACATTGATTTTCGTAATTTCGAAATCGATTATTTCGAAATCTGTGTTTCCAATTTCGACGAAATTTTGATATGTTGTAGCTAAGGCTGAGACCTTTCTAATGGGGGGTCGCACTAGCCTCTCGATGTTACTTGAGTCGTCTTATAAAAAATAATTTATAAATAATAATAAATTGAATTAAATTAAAAGGAAAATTGAAATGAAACTTCTTATATGTACTGGTTAATCGTTAATACTTGTAGAGTAATGATTTTAAGCTAAAATTGTGAGATTGGACAAGTTCAAGACCAATTTACCGCTAAAAAGAAGGTGGCACAAAGTTGCACAACTTTGCTTTACACTTTTTGCCAGATACAAGAAATTTTCCTCCTTGTCCAAAGATACGTGCATTTTTTTCTACCATGGGGCTATATTCTAGAGATGTGTAGTTATCTTGGATAAAAATCTCATTCACATATCTCAACTAATTTGGAAAATATTCAAGAAAAACACGAAAAAGTAGCACAAAGTTGTGTGATTTGACAATAAAAATTGTAGTTACAAGAAATATAAATTGGGCATATTATTAGTTGATATACAATGAATACAATACAATCGTTATACAATGAAAATGTTTATATTGAAGCAAATTTCCTATGCTTGTGTAGGAGAAACTCTTCAGGGAGGTCATAAGGTAAGAAAAAATTGTCAAAAGTGGGGAAAGGTGAAATGAATATCTAATGTTCTCACGCGCTTTAACTCTTTCGTCTCCTTTGGGACTCTGGGTACCCATGGAAAAAAAGAATTTTTTTAGACTACTTAGAATAGATAAAATTCCGATTCTTATGGATGATTACAAACTAGAAGGATGTCCAAATCTAGGATATTTTTTGCAGGATCCCAATTAACTCCTGAGCTAAGATATTTTTAGTCAAAAATCGTGAATTTTCGATTTTCTGCTTCCTTGCACATATTGTGACTTTTTTGATATTTCTAGACCCGAATAAGGAAAAACCTCTCGGGGCCAATGAGTATGATAACTAACAATTACAGATTGCATAAATTCGAAAAACAATTCTTTCTTAAATTTTCAAAAAACTTGTTCAAACTTGATGGGTATTCTCGTCCCCAAGGATTTTGAGGTAAAAATGTAAGGTTATCCCGCCAATTGTTTTTTGACACGAACCCTATAAAAACATTTCAACATGGTGAGTTGGTGTGACAACTTGAGGTTATGATGTCTTCTAATTCGATCTGAAGGTCTTCCAAAAATATTTGACTGAATTGCGTGCTTTGATTTTCCATCAATTTGCCCCAAGAACAAGTACAGAAAAGGTAATATTAGTGATTTTCTCTTTTTCTTGTGTGTCTCGTAATATATTTTCTGGATTTTCTGTTTAGATTTTAGATGACAGCTTCAATGAAAGATTTTCATGGTGAAGAAACCTTTATAGTCTTTGTGGACAACAGCGATGATGAGGAGTGTTTTGGAGCATTTCAGGATAGAGAGCTCATCGAAGTAGATGTCGGAGATGATGAAGAAATATCCCAGGAAAAGTTGAACCCAGATCTAGGCGAAACCATCCCCACTGTCGCGAAAAAGTCAAAAATCTGCATACTTTTTCCGGACAATAGCGATGATGAGGAGTGTTTTGCAGGATTTGATGAGAACGTGTTGATGGCAGAAGGCGTTAATGTGGCGGAAGCCGAAAGGGTATCTCAGGAAAACTTGATTACTTACAAAATACTTAACATTTTGCTTGCAAAAAACATATTTGCATGCGGCACCGTACAAAAAAATCGCAAAAATTTGCCAGAACTGAATCCAGATAAGAAGATGAAGAGAGGACACATTGATTGGCAGTGTTCAGGACGCATTGTATGTGTAAAGTGGATGGACAATCGCTCGGTCATGCTCCTCTCAAATTATATGTCGCCAACAGAAATGGTGAAGGTGCAGAGACGGCAGTCTGGGACATCACAGAAGCTGGAGCTAAATTGTCTGAAAATTGTCCACACTTACAATCAACACATGAATGGGGTGGATATCATGGACCAGAAAAAGTCATATTATGAGCAAGATAGAAAGTGCGCGGCAAAATTCTACCTAAAATTATTCTTTGATATTCTGGACATTGGTATAAACAACGCGTGCATCGTTTACAACGAAATGTCACAGGAGAAAGACATTGGAAGATCACTCACACTGCTGCAGTTCAGACAGGAAGTGGCTAGATGTCTCATTGGTGATTATAGGAGTAGGACACGAGCGCCTCCCACTATTAGACATTCTAATGAACTACTTCAACCCCTCCAGCACTGTCCAGTTTGGATAAAAATAAGAAGCCGGTGCCACCTGTGTTATACGAAAAATAAAGTAGACAGCAGGACCTTTTGTAAATGTGAAGCATGCGGAGTGTATCTATGCTTCAATTCAACACGCAACTGCTTCAAACAGCATCATGATCCAAAAAGTATGTAAAAGGTGAAAAGAAAAGAATGTTTGGTTACATTTGCTTTTATTTATCAACATGGGGTAAATTAAGCTAATTCAAAACCTGCTCCAAATGGAAACGCCATTGTCATCATGATAAATACAGTACTAAATAATTATATTTATATATTTTCTATACCACAGTTTCATTATTTAGTTAATTTTGCTCCAAATAAAGCGAAAATCCATTCATATTCACACATTTTAATTTGTTAATTTCTCAGAAAAATTAAAAGTGTTCCTTTTCACCATCGAATTTTTCTTCGATCGACCATGTTTTCCAATGAAAAACACAATGAGATGACTTTTGTTTATTTGTTTTGTTTAACATTTATATCATATTTCTGGCTAATTTTGGTTAAATTAAGTGTTAATCTTTATTGTTAATGGTACGTGAAGTTTTAAAATGAAATAATTACCTATTTCGTGAACAAAAAGGGTTTTTCTGAAATGTCTACAAATACTTCAATAGGAAACCCAGAAAATATGATTTTTTTGGAGAGATTTTCTTGTTGTTTTAGATGGGAAAGAAGAAAAGACAAGGAATAAGTACAAATCCTGTACTCAGGAGCAACTCAACAAGGTTTTGGAAGCCTTTCGTCGCGGTTTCACTTACACTTACAGTGTTTGTCTCCAATTAGAAACTTTCCCTTGTCTCCATTTGGATTTATTTGTTTCCAATAGAAGCATTTTACGCTCGCGTATTTTTCTTGTATTTAAGAAGCTTTTAAATTATATCTAAAGAATTTTCACAAAACAGTAACACTCTAGAAGAGTCAAGGAGCAAATTTATGTAATTCTCTTCAGAAAAAATATAAACTATGATGTGTTGAATCTTCTGTCAAAGTCAAAGCGTCTGGAAATAGTTTTGAATTAGGACATTTACCCTATTTTCTTTGTAAGTCGATACAGCGAGTTCAACGATTGTCCTTCTGAAGCTGTGAGTTTCTTATTTATGTAAAATTTCTGGTGAACAATCTTTTCAGATTTGTCATTGATGCGAACGGATTATTCTGGACTTATCCATGGAGCAGTCCGACGAACCTTAGAATGTTCCCTCGAAAATTCCAAGCACAAGTGTTATTGGAGTGTCTTTTTTTACATTCTGACGGATTGTTTGACAGATAGAAGTGTGGATTTTCCTCGGGAAAATTTTTCCTGATAATGATGAATCCAGATTGTCCAGGAAGTGTTTTTTTGACTCTTGGGAAACTTTAATGTGTCTACAATAACATCGTGTTGAAAGAAATGTGTGTTAAAGTGTTATTGTGTGAAATATGTTGAGGTATCTGTTGGCAAGCAGGAATTTGGTGTCTTCTTGACCACTTCCTGGACATCCCACAAGATACTGGTCAATAATTCTTCTTGTTTTAGTGATCAACATTGTAAAGGAGTCATTTGACATGCAAAAATAATTCACAAAATTGATATTATTGGCTTTTGGAAAATTGAAGTTTGTCCAAGTTTCTATTTTTTGCGTTCATTTGGGGACGAGAGTTCACATGAGTTTTCCAATTTCCCAGAGGCGGAGAAAATTCTTTCTCTACAAAAGTATCATATTTGACCAGTAAGACTTACAATAAAGTGAGTTTTACTGAAATTCGTTCGCTGGATATGTTGTGGTCCGGAAAGAGTTAAGAAAAAACACCCATTACGTAAATTGTTCTCCCCGAACAATCTAAAAGAAATTATAAAATTTCTCGTAGAATTATTATATTTTTGAATTACTAAAATCTTCAAACAATACATTTTTTCTAAATATTATATTTATGTTAAACTTGCAATATGAAATAGGACATTCGGATCTCATTAACTTTTAATTTGTGAGGAGTGGTTCGCTTATGTCGTATCGTATTACAGAAGCTCCTTATTAATCAGTTCTAGTTTCTATATTGTTTTAAAGTATGGGGTATAGTGGGTATAGTCGAAAAACATATTTGACTAAGTCGTAAGTTTTTAGCCTCTTTTAGAGTCTTTAGCGTTGTAAAATTGAACAGTAAAAATTGGTATTTTTCTAACCAGGTAATAGAAATAAAAATATTGAAGCTTTAAACAAAGGATTTAGTATTCTTTAATAAAAAAACACACCTCATTATCAAAAACACAAAATTAAATGTGTTAAACAAAACTTTCAAACCGATAAAACTATTTAAAATTCAGTTTAAAAAAGTTTTCCATGAACATAATCTAACTCTATAAATTGAATTTTCTGAACCTGTTTTTTTTTTCATTTACACAGACAGTTAAAATTCACTGAGGAGGATCAAGAAAATTGAAAACTCTTATGTTCTGCATATTGCAAGCTTTTTAAACGCCCCAAAAATTGAGCAATCACTCACGAAATTTGTAGCATTTTAGGCCGTTCTGCGCTAACAGAAGATATAGTCTTGGAAAATTTAAATGTACACAGGATGACAAAAGGTCGACTTCAGTGTGAAATTTCCTGAATAAATAAGGCAAAAAAAGGTATTTCCGCATAAAGTTTTTGTAGGGAAAGAGGAAGCTTTTTCCATGATGTCTCTTTTGCCGAGACAAGTATTTTCCTGACTGGAAATGCTCTAATGAAATGAGAAAACAATTTTATTCTTCATGGCTGTAGATAGAAGACTATTCACCTCTTAGAGGTTCTGATGTGACACATGGATGGGTTATTTCACGTGATGAAAGTCAATAAAATGCGTCAGATGGGAAATTAGAAAATTAATTTTTGTTTCTTGTGTGGTCCTTTTATTTGTAAGACATTGGTCTGACATTTTTGGCTAGTCCGAGAGTTTCCTGGGAAAAATGAGCGAGAGGGTTATTAAAATATTTTTAAGACGTCAACAGAGCACAAGTTCTTGCAATAAATCTAACGATTAGAAAGCCATCATGCGCGTAGCGACAAAACAAATATTTACGCTTCGTTTCCGTTTTGCCTTGTGT
This sequence comes from Phlebotomus papatasi, assembly GCF_024763615.1. Taxonomy (NCBI): domain Eukaryota; kingdom Metazoa; phylum Arthropoda; class Insecta; order Diptera; family Psychodidae; genus Phlebotomus; species Phlebotomus papatasi. Next base: position 8,493 of record NW_026604806.1, read on the forward strand.
GCGCTTAAAGCTCAGCCAAAAGCACTTTGATATTCCCAACAGTCGACAGACATGAAAAGGATGAATGTATTTCCTTCGTTCCCATCACAGAACATTCACTTCAATTTCGAGTGGATATTTTCATAGATAAGAAATTAAGATTAAAGACTCAATAAAAAGCATATCCATAAAGAAGTTTTTCATGTGAAATTTCTAAGATCTCGTTTTACACAAACTGAGATGAAAGGTTAGTTTATAGAGTAGAACTATCAATTTTAATACGGTTTATGTCACCTTAAATAAATGGCTTAAATAATATCTAACAGTTCAATGTTATACGTTCAAGAATTCTGCAAAAACTTTAAATTGAAACAATAAAAAACAGCGTTAGCCGACACTCGGATAATTTCCGGACCATTGAAACATTTATCATTTAGTTTAGAGCGCACGGACCATTTGACAATTCTTAACCCAGTCAACGGCTGAACCTACAATTAGAGTGGTTCGAATTCTCGGTTCCCCGAAAAATGTATGGGTTCCCCGGGTCTCTGAAAAAATATTTAAGTTCCTCGGGTTCCCTGAAAAAATATGAGTTTCCTGGGTTCCTTGAAAAAATATTAGATTCCCGGGTTCCTTGAAAAAATATACGAGTTGCTCGGGTTTCTTGAAAAGATTACGGGCGTTACACGGGCTTCAGACCTAAGGCTTAGCCATTTAGCTTAACTCCTCTAATTCTACATCAGGCATGATTTTTTAGGAAATTGTTGTTTAGGATTAAATACTAAAGGAAAATAATTCATTAGATTTTGAAAAATCAATAAAATTGCTTCTTATTAAGATTTTTGAGACCTTCGGGAACTGGGCTAAACCTCCGGTCTGAAGCCGGCATTACCACGCACAGAGCCCAAACAATTAGAGACAGAGACTTAGGATTTTCAGAGGATCCCCCCACAAGTCGACCCTGGGACCTTTAATAAAGCACCCATTTTTCCCCACATCCCTACCCTCCCCTCCAAAACTAGGTTTTATGAGGATTACTCGAAAACGCGTCATACGTTCTTTTTTTTCATTTTTGGATATGTTTTAAAGATTAGCCAGGCGAAAATTTCGTGCTTATAAGGAAATACCGTTGAATTATTCCTAATAACGGTTTTTCAAAGTGAAAGGTTAAAAGATCTAGAGAGCGTATTTCGCAACCGAAATATTTGGAATATTTGGACTGGTAGGAAAGGTCTTAAAATTCCTGGCAAAGCTAAACTGGATCGTAACCGATAACTAATTTTTATTCGAAATTCAATTACAGTGTCCGCTTCGTTATTCGGATGACTGGGAGACAATATGACAGATGTCCGCTTCGTAATCCAGATGGATTTCTTGAATTTGTTTAACGTCTCGAAAATATAACACAAATGTTTTTTTTTTATAAAATTAGAATAAAAGTTTTAACGAAGCTCAAAAAGACATAATTAGAGAATTTTTATGCTATTATACTTCATTTATTAAACAAAAACATCACAGGATAATCCATT
>NW_026604807.1:0-115660 GCF_024763615.1 Phlebotomus papatasi
TTTAGATTTAGCAATAATTTAAGAAATTAGTTTTTGTTTTATGAACTTGCGCTTAAAAGTTTTATAAAAGTGAATCAGATGAATTTTTTAGTGCCGCTTGCTCATGTGCATAGCTCTCTCTGATATCTAGCACTTCGGTATTCGACTGACAGCTGCCAAACACTGACAGTTGATGAATTCAAACTTTTTTCAAACAGAAAGACAATTCTGTTGGTTTTCGACAGAAAATAAATTCACACAGCACAAACCGTTGACTAGATTCAAAAAACCTAAATGTCATTTTGTCCTCCCGTCAGCTGTATATCAGAAAGAGCTGTGTACTTGATTTGGAGAATACATTAAGAAAAAGATATGTTACAAATAATTTTGTGTTTTTTCATAACTTTAAACAATTTGCAACAGTGCTATTACTGAAATGGAAAATTTCAAAATTTAAATATTAAATTAAATTTTAAATTTGCAATTCTCTCTTCGCCAGTGACAAAAAAGGAAAAGTCACCTAGTTTATAAAAAATACATACTATTTAAAATCCTTGATATAAAAGAAAATAATAACATTATAGCGAAAGTAATTGATTGAATGTTAATTGGAAAATATTTTATCTTATAAGATTGCCAAGTCGAAATATATTTATTTTTGTTGAATTAAAAATATAGTTTTGATTTTGTAAGGTCCTTCTCATCTCAAAATTATTATACTACATACTGATTCTTTCATTTCAAACAACATAATAAAAATATAATTATAAATTAATGTACCTTTTGTATACCTTACCTTCATGATGCAAATAGCTCTTTATCATCACATATATAGAACTCCATCGCGTGGGAGTACTATTTTTCAGGGTGATATACTCGGTATCGGTGGTCGAATTGTAAAATTCAAAGTTCATAATTTTGTCGCAAGCAGTGTCCTCGTTGTCTAGAAAATATTTACAATTTTTTTTATAAATTTAAATATTTTTATGCGATATTACTTGTAGGGAGCTATGAGAAGACTTGAAGAATAAAAAGTATTTTGAATGATAAAACTAAAATTTATTTTTAAAAATTAAAAACTACTAAAAAAAATGTCAAAGCGTGCTAGCTTTGCGGAATACTCGAACTCAGGATTTAGATCTTTCCAAAAACTTTTTTTTTGCATAGTTTTTTTGGTGCTTATTTACTACTTTATTTTTTAAATAAATCAGAAAACATGATTTTGATAGTGTTGTAGGGGGGTGAAGGGAGAAAGAAGAACATCTGCAAATATTGTTTTTTTTATTGTGGGTCTCCTAAGACCGGAAGTTGATATTTTTACCGTTCTAGCTCCAGGAGCGGTCACAAGTGGAAAAAAAGTTGATTCTACAAAAGCGCTCTTCTTAAGTTCGAGTAGTAATAAATACCGTCGTTGCGGGTGACTTTGCACTCGGGGGGTGACTTTGCACTCTGCTGTTTGTGAGACTTTGAACAATTCTAGCACTTATTGATAGTCTTCGCCGATCCGGTCTACCATGTCAAAGTATATAGGGATATGTTAAGTACCAAGTAAGGCACAATGATCCTCAAAAGGATTCTTGTAGTTTCAGTAATAGTCAATGAAATCCTAGTATAGGTATTTTGTCAAAAAACGACTCCGCGAAAAAGTTATCTGAAGATGCTATTCCAAAATCGATTTCAGAGAAGTAAATTGCCCAAATCTATTCTAATTTATCTGGCTAGAATAATCCACTTCGATTTTGTTCATTATTTTTAGTAAAATTCCTTTTTTTCACTATAGTCTTCCTAAGAACGCATGATTTATATTATAAAATTGCATATAATGGACTTTCTTAAGCTTCATTATAGAAGTATTTGACCAAAAAATTATCCATTTTTTTATATGACTTAAGAAAAAATGACTGAGATCTACAAGATGGTGTGGTCGCCATCTTGATTTGACGATTCTGTCCGCCATTTTGAATAACTGTCAAAACAAAAAACTTAACCGATTGAGCTGAAATTTTAGTATGTTCTGGCTGATGTCAAGACCTTTTCAGAACATATATAAAATCCGACCTAGGTCAAGCGATTGTCTGGATACTGGGGCTCTAAGTTCAAAATTTTGACATTTTCATTAATACAGAACTACGGAGAGCTTCTCGAAACCATCACAAAAAAGACAGTATTATCGTTAGGCAATGAGATCTAAATAACAAACCAAAAGAATAGTAGTGTTTTTCTTTATAACAGCATATTATTTGAAGATCTGAAAAACTTTTGCAAAGATGAAAAAATAAAAAAATAAATAAATGCACTTTTCATTTATTTTTTTTAATTATGTAAGAGTAAATAAATATATAAAATAAAAGCCTCAACCATTTCTAATGGTTACTGACGCATTTCGTTTAGGTTTTAAAATTAATGATTAGAAAATAAAGATCGCCAAAATATGAATATTTCAAATCTTTAAATTTTGAGCCTCTGTATCAAGGTAAATACTTGACGTAGACCGGAACATATATACGTTCTGAAAAGGTATTGATATCAGCTACAACATACTAAAATTTCAACCTAATCGAATCTGTTTTAGATTTTGACAATTATTCAAAATGGCGGACAGAAACGTCCAATCAAGATGGCGATCATGTCATCTTGTAGATCTCATGCATCTTACCCTTAGATGTGAAGATCTTCATTGTCGTTTATTATCAGAAATTGATTTTTTAGTATTTATTAAAAAGTGCAAAGTCACCCGCACCTTATCCCCAGTGCAAGCCTTTTTTCTTGATTTTTTTAAACATAGTAAAATTTTATAAAATTAATGCTAGTGGCACAAAATCCATTCATTAACAACTGAATACAAATAATTTTACTCAAAAACCCCCCTCCCTTCACTTTAACTATCCAGTTTTAGAGGGCAAAGTTGAAAAACAGCGAAAAAACATGCAAAGTCACCCGCAACGACGGTATTACAAGTACTTGAAATACTGAATATTGAGTATTTGATTTATAACTCTACTTACGAATTTTACTAAATTCCTGAGAAAACTTTTGCCAAATTTCCTTATTTACAATGGATTTTTGCTCAGTCTCCAGATCTGCCTTTTTATAGACTAGCGCTCGATAAATGTGCTTCAATTTAGACAGGATCTTATTCATAGAGTTCATACATTTATCCTCAAAAACATCATGAGTGACTAGCCTATGTAGGCTGTGAGCCAAACAACCTTGCCTCTTATATCCCAGCAACTCTATGGCTTTTACAATATTCCTCCCCCCGTCCGTAACGAATGTTACATTTTTATCCCGCAAGTCAAATTCCCTCATCACTTTTCTTATTTCATCGGCAAGATTTTGAGCCGTGTGCGGGGAATCAACTGCACACGTTTTCAGTGTAAAATTCATAAGGACAGTCTCCTCAGTGATGAAATGGATGGTGAATGTCATGTAGGATATTGCTGCATGGCGATCCGTCCATGCATCAACAGTAATGGCACAAACATCTTTCAAATTTTCCTCCAGAATCTTCATCAATTTTTGATAGCAGCCATTGTAAATGTCGTCCAAGCAATCTTTTGCAATTGTTCGGGGATTTAGAAGATCGTTGTCACTTTTAATAGCACCGATATTAAACATAAATGCGCGAAAGCCTGCCCCTGATACAATTTCAAAGGCATGGAGGTCCCGCGAAATCCAAAGAGCTAGCTCTCTTCCCATTATATATTTTTTTTCTTTTTCCGACAGTTGTTTTTGCAGAGAACAACAGGTGGGCTTATTTTCTAAGACTGCACCTACTATCTTCTTTTTTTCAGGACAGACTTTCTTGATAGTAATGCTGTGAATTTTCTGTAGATGCCGATGTAAGTTGGTACTTGACGAATTTTTTGAGTAGCTGGAAGAATGTTTAGTTTTGAAGTTGTGTTTAAACAAAAAATTATATAAATAATTGACTGCGACAAAACCATTAATTTAAGAATACAGTACCAATGCAGAATTTTTTGTGCGTAGCATAAACGGCAAACATTTTTTTCGGGAAGCAATATTTTTTTGGTGTCCTTGTGGACAACTTCACCAAAATAATGCGATAACTTTGATTCATCTTCTGTTGTGTTAACCAGAGCGTCCTTTTCGAATTCCATAACGTCGGAATGATAAATATTTAGCAGCTCAAAAAAACAATAGAATTTTCTTGGCGTGTTTTTTTTGTGTGTCCAATTTGAAAATTTTCCTGAGAAATTATCTTTACTTTGAAGCCGTCAAACTTTTCAAGTGTTACCAACTGTAACATTCTTACCCGACTGGACTGTAAATTGCTGGCGGTTTGAATTTGTAACTAATACTGATTTTTAACATTCATATACTTGAGAGTAATAGTATTTAGTACAGTTTTACTTGCAAATCTTACACAAAAACTATTCATTATTGATTCTTTTGGTGTAAGATTAGCATGTAAAACTGTATTAAGTACTATTACTCTTACGTATATCGCACATTGAATATTACAATGGCGGATGTCAGATTTCAGCATTTCTCAGGAGACGGCCTCAAAAACTAAATTTCATAATATTTTCTTATTTTCATTTACAAATTTTAAAGATTGTTTGTATATGATTCCACTGGATAGAGCACATATGTGGAACTCGAAATGGTGGACTTTTATTACCCAAAAATATAGTTATTTAAAAAATTAAAAAATTATCCGTCACTTTTACACTTATGCGGCAAAATTGCCAAAATTATACGTCACTGTAATACTAAAAATCCAGACAAGGATTTTAAGATACGCCTCTTGTTTAGTAATTTAAATTTTAATAGAATTATTTTTTATTGGATTTCAACAATACTTCTTTTGTTGTTCGACCATAAATTAATTTTAAAAATCATAGACCCATTGAAATTAAAGATAAATAATGAAAAGTTGTGTATTTTATTTATATTTCTTTTTATTTGTCCATGAATCCATTTCAGTTCTTCAGATCTCTTTGTACTCTATATACAATTGACATTTTTTATATAAAAAAGTCAAGTTTCGAATATTTACTTTTACGATATAGTCAAGATTTTGATAAAATGTGTGTTGCTTTTTTGAAATAAGATTTCCCTCACACAAAGAAATAAGATCACGTTTCTTTGTGTCTTTTAGAGGCAGTGATCCATTGTAAACCTTTTCCATCTTGCAATTTCTTTCTAAAAAACAATCCACTGCACTGCACGAAAGAACTATGTAGGTTGTTGTCACTGTTTATTCCTCGAAATGTCAAAAAATGAATGCCGTTTAGTGATACAGTGGCATAGGATTCATGGTCAGTGGAATAGTGGCGTATGATTCCTCAGATAACGCCATTGTAACACTAAAAACACTCATAGAAATAATTATACGCCACTTTTATGCTAGTTTTGTTCTGCAAGCTTGGCAAATACTCAAAATTATGAAAAATATTTCAAACAAAGTTGTTGAGATTATTAAATATAATGAATATTTAATAAATTTCCTATCAGAAAACAGCAATATCTCAAAATTGACAAAAACCAAGATCCGCCGTTGTAATATTCAATGTGCGATATGAATGTTAAAAAATCAATATCAGTTATAAATTCAAACCGCCAGCAATTTACAGTCGGGCAAAAACGTTACAGTTGGTAACACTAGAAAAGTTTGACAGCTTCAAAGTGAAAAAACGATTTCTCAGGAAAATTTTCAAATTGGACACAAAAAAACACGCCAAGAAAATTCTATTGGTCTTTTGAGCTACTAAATATTTATCTCGCCGACGCCGACGTTATGGAATTCAAAAAGGACGCTCTGGTTAACACAACAGGAGATGAATCGAAGTTATCGCATTATTTTGGTGAAGTTGTCCACAAGGACACCAAAAAAATATTGCTTCCGGAAAAAAATGTTTGCCGTTTGTGCTACGAACAGGAAATTGTGCATTGGTACTGTGCTTTAAATTCATAAGTGTCCTTAAATTAATGTTTTTGTTGCAGTAATATTTATTTATATAATTTTTTGTTTAAACGCAACTTCAAATCTAAACATTCTTCCAGCTACTCAAAAAATTCTTCGACCACAAACTTGCACCGTCATCTAAAAAGATCACATGAGATTGATATTCAAAAGGTCTGTCCTGAAAAACAAAGGAAAATTTACGAAATCTTTGAAATGCAGCCCCCCGCCAGTTCCTCTACAACACAGAAGCAACTTCAAGAAAGTAAGAAAAAGAAAATCGAGAAGGAGATTGCTCTTTGGATGTCAAATGATATTCTATCATTTGATATAATCGATGGTTCAGGATTTCAAGATTTTTTAAAGAATACTGGTACTCTTAAAGCAAATGATGATTTTCTGAATTCACCTGATATTGAAAATGATTGTCTGAACGAATTATATAACGATAGCTATAAAAAACTGGTAAAGATTCTAGAGGAAAATATCAAGGACTTTTGTGCAATTTCCATTGAAACGTGGACCGACCGTCATTCAGCAATGTCCTACATGACGTTAGTAGTCCACTTCATCACTGAGGACATGGTACCTCAAAATTTTACTCTTAAAACGTGTATAATGCAACCACCACATACCCCTGATTACCTCGCTAAGCAAATAAAAAAAGTGATGGCGGAATTCAGTCTCCAAAATAAAAGAGTAACGTTCGTCACAGACGAAGGAAGAAGTATTGTGAAAGCCGTAGAACTGCTCGGACACGATAGACAAAGTTGTCTGGCCCAAAACATTCACCACTTGGTCAGTCATGATGTACTCAATGATAAGTGTATGAATACTATGAATGAAATCATGTCTAAATTGAAGCACATTTATCGAACACTAATTCAAAATAAGGCAGATTTGGAAGCACAGGAAAATGCTGTCGTAAACAAAGAAATTTGGCAAAGTTTCTCTCAGGATTTTAGGAAAGTGTGTAAGTAGGGCTATGAATTATAAAATCAAATATTATCTAAACTGAATTTCGGTAGAGTAAATTAAGCTAATTCAAAACCTGCTCCAAATGGAAATTTTTCGCTACTCCCAATGGAAACATCATTGTTTTCACTACAGTACTAAATTATTATATTTATATATTTTCTATGCACAGTTTCATTATTTAGTTAATTTTGCTCCAAATAAAGCAAAAATCCATTCATACTCAAAATTTTTTTAATTTGTTAATTTCTCAGAAAAATTAAATGTGTACCTTTGTTCCATCGAATTTTTCATTGATCGACCATATTTTCCAATGAAAAACACAATAAAGTGACTGTTGTTTATTCGTTTTGATTAACATTTATGTCATATTTCTGGCTAATTTTAGTTAAATTAAGTGCTAATCTTTATTGTTAACGGTACGTGAAGTTTTCAAAGGAAATAATTACCTATTTCGTGAACAAAAAGGGTTTTTCTGAAATGTCTGCAAATGCTTCAATAGGAAACCCCGGAAATATGGTTTTTTTGGAGAGATTTTCTTATTGTTTTAGATAGGAGAGGAGAAAAGACCAGGAATAAGAACAAATCCTGCACTCAAGAGCAACTCAACAAGGTTTTGGAAGCCTTTCGTCGCGGTTTCACTTACACTGTTTGTCTCCAATTAGAAACTTTTCTTGTCTCCATTTGGATTAATATGTTTCCAATAGAAGCATTTTGCACTTGTGTGTTTTTCTTGTATTTAAGAAGTTTTCAAATTATATCTAAAGAATTTTTACTAAACAGTAACATTCTAGAAGAGTCAAGGAGCACATTTATGTAATTCTGTTCAGAAAAAATATGAACTTAATGTGTTGAATCTTCTGTCAAAGTTAAAGCGTCTGGAAATGGTTTTGAATTAGGACATTTACCCTATGACTTTGGCACACGTTTTAAATTTCTGCACAATAACATGAATACAGTTTTAAATTAAGTGAAATTCATACAATTGAAATTTTGTCTCTTACTCTTTCAAACCAAAAATCAGATACAGTAGAACCCCGCTATGGGCCATCGCTCTATAGTCCACAATTTATCGATCGTTGATTTCAAAACATGGATTTTAAAGTTAGGCTACGTTTTTTAGTACGCGACATGGAATGTTGTCATATAATATTTTTGGCAAACTTTATTGAGTAGTTGTGATAATTGTGATCCATAATGAAGAGAGCCAGGACAAGTACCACAATCGCAAAGAAAGTGGAAGCCATCGAGCAATTTTAATACTAAAAGTCATTGATAATTTTAAAAAATGACATGGACTATAGTGTGACCCAAGTGTCAAATCTGGAACCAAATATGAACTACAGTAGACTCTCTCTCAATTGGGCATTTATGGCAAAATGTCATCCGGTTTATCGATAGATTTGGGCGACAAAGTCATTGTAAATTCCACAAAAAGCACTCAATTAAATAGGAAGAACTACAGCGAATTTGAGCAAATTAGTTTCATAATTAAACATGAAAATTCTCAGCAAAATTTTTCTCCCGATTGAAAAAGAGCCAATTGAGCGAGAGTCTACCGTATAGCCTCTACCGCATTGTTGTTTCTCACATGTAACTGAAATTTGAAATTCAAAATGCAATTTCAATTTTTATTTGACAGAAGGATACAACACACGTATGGTTTTGTTTTAAAGAGTAAGAGGTATAATTTATATTGATAGAATTTCGCTGAATTGAAAAGATGTGCTGGAGCCATTAGAATTTATTTTAAAATAAATTTTACTTTTATTTGTTCTCAAAACACTTTTTATTCTTCAAATCTTCTCATAGTTCCCTACGAGTTAATATCGCATAAAAATATTTAAATTTATAAAAATAAATTGCAAATATTTTCTAGACAACGAGGACACTGCTTGCGACAAAATTATGAACTTTGAATTTTACAATTCGACCACCGATACCGAGTATATCACCCTGAAAAATAGTACTCCCACGCGATGGAGTTCTATATATGTGATGATAAAGAGCTATTTGCATCATGAAGGTAAGGTATACAAAAGAGTACATTAATTTATAATTATATTTTTATTATGTTGTTTGAAATGAAAGAATCAGTATGTAGTATAATAATTTTGAGATGAGAAGGACCTTACAAAATCAAAACTATATTTTTAATTCAACAAAAATAAATATATTTCGACTTGGCAATCTTATAAGATAAAATATTTTCCAATTAACATTCAATCAATTACTTTCGCTATAATGTTATTATTTTCTTTTATATCAAGGATTTTAAATAGTATGTATTTTTTATAAACTAGGTGACTTTTCCTTTTTTGTCACTGGCGAAGAGAGAATTGCAAATTTTAAAATTTAATTTAATATTTAAATTTTGAAATTTTCCATTTCAGTAATAGCACTGTTGCAAATTGTTTAAAGTTATGAAAAACACAAAATTATTTGTAACATATCTTTTTCTTAATGTATTCTCCAAATCAAGTACACAGCTCTTTCTGATATACAGCTGACGGGAGGACAAAATGACATTTAGGTTTTTTGAATCTAGTCAACGGTTTGTGCTGTGTGAATTTATTTTCTGTCGAAAACCAACAGAATTGTCTTTCTGTTTGAAAAAAAGTTTGAATTCATCAACTGTCAGTGTTTGGCAGCTGTCAGTCGAATACCGAAGTGCTAGATATCAGAGAGAGCTATGCACATGAGCAAGCGGCACTAAAAAATTCATCTGATTCACTTTTATAAAACTTTTAAGCGCAAGTTCATAAAACAAAAACTAATTTCTTAAATTATTGTTAAATCTAAAACGCAACGTTTTTTTTTATAGTTCTCTACAAGAGTTTCTTGGAAAAGTTGGGAAAGTATGGTTTTATCCCAAATGATGACGAAGTTGAAGAAATGAAAGAAGCTCTAGAAGTATTGGAGGTTTTTGAAAAAGCGACAAACCTGCTGCAAGGATCACACTATCCTACCATAAATATGGGGCTCCTGGTTTTTGAGGAGATAAAGAAAAGGTAAAAAAAAAACATTTCTTTTTAAATTTATTTGGGGTTCATTAAAATTCTATTAGTATTTAAAATTAATATTACAACTTTTATGATTTTTTATTTCAATTAGCTTGGAAGCCTTTCCAAAATCAAAAATAAGTGCGTTGGCCTTAAATAATTTGGAGAAAAGGTTTAAAATTACGGAGGAGATGGTCGTTGCGTCTATCTTGGACCCGTCAGTCCAGCACATTAACGCCATCGACGAGTGGTTGACGTCTAAAAATCTAACCAAAATCGATTTCCTTCTCTCACACATTTCTGCGAGAGAGATTGACCAAGAAATTGTAAGTTTTTAATCCATATTTGGGGAGTCTGAGGCAAAAGTAGTCAGAAAATCATTTTTCATTACGTATATTTCACAAAAAAAAATGTTAGTATCAGGTTTATAAATATTTTAAAGAATAAGGAAGTGAGGTAAAATTATGAATCCCCCAATATTCTTTGTAAGGCAAACTATAGCATCCCAATATCTAATATTATGCGTGACTACTTTTGCCCCAGTTTACCCTATATATTAATCAACATCAATAGTGTAAATGAACTTAATAGCATACTTAAAGTCCTCAAAACATTAGATGATCAAACAGGAAAATTAAATTGCTAGTTCTTAAATTGAAATTCAGTTTTTTTTCTATATTTAACATAACTTTTTTTAAGAAATAACTTAATTTATTGTTTAAGACGTAGGAAGAAAAACTTAGTGTAGAATAAAATTTGAGAGTTTTACGTCATTAATTTGATTTTTTTTCTTTGAAAATATGTTTTTTTTTTATTAACATCGTGCTTTAAGTTATGGTGACTTCAATGAAAAAAAAATATCACGAAAGGTATATGCCCTTTATAAAAAGCTTCGATTTATTTAAAACAAAAGACAAAAAAAGATTTACAAAAAGACATTTCTATGCTTACAAGGCTTCAAAACACTGGTACTAGCTCTATAAGAAAAGAACTAATTTTTACCGATGTACATTTACACTATTGGATTCTTAATTTACACCACTAGAATCGCATTGTATAAATATATGGGAAAATGTAAGATTCTCAAAAAAAATCTCACTTACCGTAATGTGTGTGTACTGCTTGTGTTGTTTTTCACTGAATTCACTTCAACTGCTCAATATTTTGCAATCCTCATCCTCAATATCTACTATTTTCATTTACTCTAGCCTTTACACTTGATATGTTTTTCCCTTATCTTACCTTATATTACACTACAACGCGTTTTTTCATATCTTACATATTTTAATGATTGTACTTTAAAATGCGTTTCTATTTGATCGTATTACAGGAGCAACAGCCTGCTGAGCCACCAAATACTCCATCCTCTAGTAGGATGGAGCTAATTAGAAAACATCGCGCTCATCGCAACCCACTAAATTCAAGACTTCAGGATGAATTTAATTCCTTTAAATTTATCAGCGACGATATTGAGGATCCACTCAATTGGTGGAAAACCAACGGGAAAATGTTCCCAATTATGAAGAGGGCAGTTCGGAATTTGTTTTGTGTGCCACTCACGTCTGCACCATCCGACCGAAATTTCTCCAGTGCAGGAGCTATTTTAACTGCAAAACGTTCTCCTCAGGATCCAAGTTTGATTTCCAAAATAATTTTCATTCATGATAATTATAAAAAAATTTGTGATTTAAAATAAGGTTCGCTTAGATTTTCAAGAAAAATATATTTAAAAATATATTATTTAAAATGTTAATAAACGTGTTGCAAAACCTGGTTAAATGATTTTTTTTTCGCGAAGTCTTAGAACTCAAAGATTTCTAACTGGCATATCCTTGTTGGATATTCACAGCTGTACAACATTTCTAAAGACAATTTTTCACTAATTGAAATATTGAAAAGTTGATTTTGTTAACATTCCTAAAAAAAAGCTTCTTATGCAAACATTGTGACTTGTAACATTTTCATTGTCTTTATTATTATCTCCTGTGATCAAATAATTAAAAACTTTTCAAGTTTAGGGTGGTTCAACTATCTCAAAACTTGAAAACTAAGTTTTTTTTACATTGGTAGATATGAAATTTTCAAATTTTGGTATGTCGCAATTTATCCTTATCGTCCACTGAAAAAATGGCAAAAAAATATCGGCGCGCCTTGGCGCGCCGCCGCTTCACGGTTCGGCTGGCGCGCCGGCGCGCCAGCCGCCGCTACGCCAAAACACGATATTAGCCGCCGCCGCCGAAACCCTTTTCGCGCCGGGCTCTGATCAGGAGTATAAATTGGTACACATTCCTGAGAAATCAAAGAATTCATATCAAACTTTTCCCCAAATACTAATTCATGTGGGGTGTAGTTGTGCGCCTCATGAACAGAGGAATTGTAGGCCGCAACAGCCTTTGCGATCGACGTATCCCAGTCTTGAGAATTATTCTTAGTATAAATACGCAGATACTCTCCGAGACCTCTGTGTGATCTCTCAACTTCCCCACTCGTCTGAGGGTGCCAACTACTAGCCTGAATCTTCGTGATTTGTAATAAACGACACAATTTCTTAAAAATATCCGAAACAAAACAACCACCTTGATCGCTGCATAGCTGAATTGGGACCTCATACAGACAAATAAACCGATCTACGAGAGCTTCCGCGACCGTTTCTGAACTTTGATCTTTCAGGGGTACCGCGACCAAATATTTCGTAAGGTCATCGTACACGGTCAAGATGTATTTATTTCCACTTTGTGTCTCCGATAGTGGACCTACAATGTCTAGACTGACTTTATAAAACGGATACGGGCTTGACGATGTAATAGCCATTTGCATTCGCGTGTTTCGCCGGATCTTATTTTTTTGGCAGGCCTCACACCGTTGGACATATCTTGAAATTATGCGTCTCATATTTTTGAAAAAATATGATTGCTTGATCCTCAGATATGTGCCCTTGATACCCCGATGTCCAGCAAGAGGACTTTCATGAAAAGTTTTAATGATATCCTGAATTTTGATTGGATCTTGTAAATATTTAATTTTCTGGAAATACATATTGAGATCAATTTTGGATTCACGAAAAATATAATTTATAATCCGTCTAATAATATTATATTCCAAATGCTTTATATCCAAATTCGTTTTATCAAAATTTATTATTTGAATTTTGTTTTCTTCAACAAATATTTTTAATTTAAAAAAAGCCATGAAAAGCGTTTCATATGAAATTCGTGCTACTGAGGGCATCTTCATCAAAATTACAAGACTCATTTGGGTCTGATGTGTAAAGATTTTAAAAATTTCTTTTGAGTTTAAAACTGAATTTAAAGTGGACCTTTCTATATTTGGATAATCATCTGGACAACTATCCTCGGGAATAAAATAAAATATATTTCCCGATTGATTCGGTTTTAAATTTTCAGACTTTATTTCCAGCAAAACTTTGGGAATATCTATATCTCTTATCGATGAAAAATGTGGATATGAGTCAACGGCACTTATTTTTGCTGATTTGGATTGTGCCCGTGTTACGACATTGACATTTTCCTGATTATCCTGCGGTATTCTCGATAAAGCATCTGCATTTGAATTTTTAGCACCTGCTTTATAAACGATTTTATACTGATACTCCTGTAATGCCAATCGCCATCTCAATATTCTTGAACAGGGGTCTTTAATACTATAGACCCACTGTAGTGGCTTATGGTCAGTTTCAATGAGAAAGGGACGTCCAAGCAAATATGTTCGAAAATATTTAAAATAATAGTAAATTGCTAACGCCTCTTTCTCTATCGTGGAGTAATTCTTTTCCGAAGGGCTTAAAATTCGACTTGCATAATATATCGGATGTCCATTCTGTGAGAGGACCGCACCTAATGCATGATTACTTGCGTCAGTCGATAGTGTAAAAATTTCCGAAAAATTAGGAAATTGTAATACTGGATAGCACAATTTATCTTTCAAAATTTTGAAATTTTAATCGCATAGGGATGTCCATTCAAATGGTACATCGTTTTTCGTTAGACGTGTAATGGGATAGGCAAGATCCGAAAATTGTGGTATGAACCGACGATAACATGAAGCAAGACCTATAAAAGATCTAACCTCTTTGACGTTTTTCGGGGCTGGATAGTTCACGATAGCTTCAACTTTAGCAGGATCACAAGCGAGTCCTTTATCTGATATTCGGAACCCTAGATATATCAGATCAGTCTTCGCAAAATCACATTTTTCTGGATGCAGCTTAATGTTAAATTCCGATAACCTTTCAAGAACTTTTGCAATTTTCAAGAAGTGGTCTTCCAAGGTCTCTGAGTAGATGATGATGTCATCCAAGTAGGACATACATGTACCATCTAACAGATTCCCAGGAACATTACGCAGCGCTCTTGAAAATGCACCAGGGGCACTACAAAGCTCTTGTGGCAGTCTTTTGAACTCAAAATGTGAGCCCAAAGTGCTGAAAGCGGTTTTCGGTCTGCTCGATTCTGCGATTTTCATCTGAAAATATCCAGACGCGAGGTCCAATGTTGAGAACCATCTACTTTTACCCAAACTATCAAAAATATCATCGATATTCCCGATCGGATATGTATCCGGGACCGTGATCTCGTTTAATTTACGAAAATCTATCACGATTCGATAACGCGGGTTTCCTCCCGAATCAGGTCTTTTCGACACAATTAAGACAGGTGAGTTAAATGGACTATAAGAGGGTTGTATAATGTCGCTATCCAACATCCCTTGTATTTGCTTTTTCACCTCCGATCTTAAATAAAATGGGAACCTATACGGTTTCTCGTTAACGATGCCTGCGCCAGGCATTGTCCTGATTTCGTATTCTTCACTCTTCGCATAGGATAACAAATCTCCCTTTAAGTGAAAGGTTCTTAAAGATCTTCCTTAATATATCGCGATGATCGGCAGAGAGAGAGCCATTTATTTTCACGTCCTTCATGATCTTTTCTATCCTATCCTCATCATTAACTGAATTATTTCCGATCAGATCTTGTACGGGATAAATATCATAATTTTTAAGTGAAATAGTGCGTGGGATGAAAGAGGGTATCTCGATTTCATCGCCACTCACATTTCTTATCAAAATTTTTGCTTTGTGATTTCGCGGATATACAAGACAGTCCGGAATGTGAACCTCGTGACCCAATTCTGGAGCAAAACACAAAACTGCCTCCTCATAACTTAAAATAGGGACTTCTATAATTGTTGACGAGTGAGATGGCAATTTATGTGTCGTTGCCCTGAGGTATGGTGTTACGTTGTCCAGCAATGCATACACCATTTGTTTTGTATATTTTGGCCGAATTGCATAATTTTTATTATTCACGGTGTCACCTTCTTTTCGCGCTCGCGCTGAATCATGTGTGTAATGGAAACTTTCTTTTGCGTCAATTGATGAACTCAAAGAGGGTTCACTTTGTTTTTGTGGAAAGGGATCGATTGACAAATCATTTTTGAAAATTGCGGAATCGGTACTTTTTGCATGTCTATTTGCGTCATTGGGCAAGCTCGTGGAGAGTGCATTTCCGTTGTTTTCATGAGAACCAGAGGAGGGTTCATTGTCGTTTGAGACTTTTATTTCCATTATTTCCTTAACTACTATATCATTATCCTTAGAACTAATTAAATCTATATTCTCAATTTCGCGATTTTCAGTATCTTTAGACATTTCTGCTTTTAATTCGTTTTTCTTGATCCCATGATTTTTCTTGTCGCATTTTTCTTCTTCCATTTCGACCTTCTTAAAATGACTCAGCGTGCCAAAGGTAAATGGTACCAAAGTATTTAATTTATTGAAAATTACGTGTCTGTATTTGAGATTTATCGATGCATCGAGTTCTTGCAATAAATTTCGACCGATTATTCCATCAAAATAGATATGATTGCACTTAGGAAAAATTTGAATTTGACAATCAATCGGGAGAAATCTAGTAGAATAGAAACCGAGGCTTAAAGTGGATGTGCCAAGGGTATGGAGGACTCCAGAGACAATTCCTCCTACGGGGACTGAATTAGATGACATAATTTTTGTATCTGGTAAAAGGCATGAGCTTTTTATGAATGATCTTCTCGCTCTAGTATCTACGAGAAATTTCAGCGGAATATTTGGGGGCTTGCGGATGTGAAAACATCAATTATTGGTGTATTATCAAGCTCTCCCGCTAAATAATGATGAACATATTCTAAGGATTGAGGGTCGACAGGGGATGTTAGGGTGCCGACCCCTCGCAGTTTCCCATGTCATTTGACACAGTAGATACTTCTGACTGAGGGCCTAAATCGATTAAATTAACGCCTGAATATGATCCATTTCTGTTTGGTGCGATCATTGATTGATTTCCTCTTGGAAATGAAGTGGAATTCAGTGGGGGTTGAAAGAAACTTTGTGAATTATTCCCTCGAGTGATATCAACACTCATTGAACCATTTGAATTTCTTTGCGCGAATGAATTTGATCCACCAGAGTTGTTAAAATTCGTTGGACTCTGTGGACGTTGTTGGAAAGAATTTGCATTGGAACCTACAAATGGATTCTGAAAAGGTTCAAAAAAGGTTCATCTGTTGAGATGTATTAGGCAATGAATTCTGAAAATTTCCTTGCGTTTAAAAGTTCGGGAAAGGCGACTGATATGAATTTTGATAAGGATTAGAAAATAAAGCGCCATTTTCTTGTGAGGGAAATCTTGTGGAATATGACCATGGATTTGAATTAATTCCTCTGCCACGCCATCTGCGTCCTCTAAAATATCGTCCATTTCCTCTGTATTGAACATCACCGAAATTATTATTTCTCTCACCAAAAGTCATACCCTGAGGAGATTCCTAATAATATGAATTTTGTTGAAAATTATTCAATCCATGATTTTGAGAGTTCTGCGGATATTGGTGATAATTCCCTACTTGCTGCATTCTTTTAATTTGATTTTCAGCAAAAACAAGAGCTGATTGCAAAGTACCAAATTGACGGGATTTTACCATGATTTGTACAGCAATATTTCTTATAGCATTCCCAAATGTTTCAATAGCTAACCGAGTATTTGATTCTAAGATCATGGGTGTAATTTTTCCCGCAAGATTAGCTGAGTACGCATGATTAAGTACATCCAAAGCTTCCTGCACTCGTGTAGCAAAATCTTTTAAATTTTCACGCGGTTTCGCGGTAAGGTTTTGCAAAGCTATCAATGAATCATTTATGCTTAAGTCGGGAAAGATCGCTCCTTGTAACTCCGTTCTCAAATCTTCATATCTTATAAAGCTTGAGCCTTGCACGCTCACAAATATATCTGGGCTAATTTTGAGTGCTATAATCCCGATAAATTCTGGGTCTTTGGCAAAATTGGGTGTCGCGAAGTACCGTGAATAAGCTATATCACATAATGAGAAGAAAATAGAAGCTACTTTTGGCTCACCCGTAAGGATGGGAATATTCCTGAAGTACTCTTTGAAGCTCATCATCGGGCCATCTATGTTGGAGCTGGTATTGTTGGTTGAATCTTCTGCAGTACCACCGCCATTCCCATAAAGTCCTCCTTGATTGGTTTCTGGTGGTGTCCTGTTTAGCGGCATCCTCGTTGAACTCGCTGGAGAAAAGTCCCAATCAAGTGTGTTTTGCCGGTTGAATAAATTCCTTCGTGCAAATTCTGGTGTGGTGACAACAGGCCAATCTCTTATCTCCTCTAAAAGAGGGGTTATTCCTCCGATGGAGTTTGAGCGGTTTCCCAACAGTCCTGGTGTTCCCAATGATGTCCCTTCGTCTCTGGGAAGAGTTCTTGAGTTGTCTGGTTCGATAACAACAACTCTTGTTCTCAAATGAAGACTCTTCCGATTCTACTTTCCTCCTTTCTTCATCCAAGAATTTTCTGCTTCTTTACTTCACTACTATCCCTTTTTTTTGCTTATCACTTTAAATTTAAATTCTTCTACTTCATACACATATATATTGCATCGATCCGAAATGGACGAAAACACCAAAATGCAGCCCAACGAAGTGAATGATGCGGCTGGTTGTGCAAGACTAAATTTTTATTCAATTGTCAATATATTAATTAGTGAATGAGGGAAATTTGAGTAAGGAATGGAGTGGGAAGAAGGTGGGACTGGAATATGGGAAGAAAGTTGCAAGGGGTTTGCAACAGCATCAAAAATTGTTCTCTTCTCGCCGAATCCGCAAGTCTTGTATATTTCACAGGTAAATCACCACAGGTTTCCTTCACAAGATTAGCTAGATTGGAACTCATGCTTTTATTGCTCACTTTCTCAGGTATCTCATGCTATATTTGTCGAGGAAGTAGTTGAGGTTCAGGATCTCATGCTTTTTATTCGATATTCTCATAGGTAAACCCTAAAAGGAACATTTCAATGAACGGTTGCCATTCGTTTTCATTTCTCTCAAATTTGGGGATTTGGATTGGAGGAAGTTTTGGAACGTTGAAACGTTTTGTTCCAGAGCGAAGATTTTCCTCTTGATTGAGATCTTCTCTCTCATTGTCTATGGTGGCTAATATCGCTCTTAGCCGGGATTTAAAGCCAATCAGGCTTTTGTTGCCACTCGGGCCATCAATATTGTTTGGATCCGTTGGATTGGTATCCGTGGTTTGCCCCTCTTGGTTATTCCTGTGCTATTCCCCGATAGGTGTCGGTAGTCCAGTTAACTTTGGGGTCTTCGATGATTCACCGCTTTGTAGTGCGGGTGATTCAAGTTCAAAAAAGTCCGATTTTTTCGCTGCAATTATTTGAGCTTTTACTTTATCATAATTAAGCTCTGCAGTGGCATATGTCCCCTCAGTGACGTATTCGTGGGACGTGTCAATAACTCTTAAGAGTTCTTTGTGTGTTTCTTTGAAGCTGGTCCACAGATCCTCCAAGTGGGCCAGCTTCTCATCATGGAAAGTGGAACTTTTGCCTTTCTCCTAGAGCGGCCCTCCATCCTAAAATTTTCCCCAATCTCACAATTCCTTGTAGGAGATTTAGCTGGAAACGTACAGTCTCATCAATATTCATGGTGACGTACTTTTGATATATTTATTTTCTTTATACAATACAAAAAGTTTTTATTCTTTTTTCTTTTTTGAAACTTCCTTCTTCAAGCGGCGCAAAGCCGCCCTCAGCTTTCTCTCCCGTACTTTCTTTCCTGCCCTCTTCTTCTTTTTTGGGGCGATTTGGCTGGAAACGGGAGTTGTTGGTGGCTGTCCCTGGAGAAGTTGCAGCAGGCCTAACACTTGGGGATTTTGTAGAATTGCGGTTAACTGCTGTGCTGTAGAACACGTACTTGGTGAGATCTTATCCACGTTATCTTCTTTTGCCTGATTCCTTTCCCTCCTGTTCTCTAGATGTATCCGGAGATTATCCTCTCGTTCGACGAAAGGCCTATATCGATAGGTAGATGTTGAAATCTGGGAACGTGGATAAGAATATCTCCTGTGTTCTTTGGAGACTCTCCTTTCGGGTTCCTAGTATCTGCGGCGTAGATTCTTCTGCGGTGATGGGATTTCGTCAATTTGAGAGCGCTGCGGCTCTGGCTGACGTTGGGCTCCTCAAGTTTTTGGAATCTTGTACTTCAAGTTCCGTGGCTCTGGAGGATCCCCTCTCCTACGTCGAAGATAGTCGTCGATGCTTATCTTCTTTTTGGGCTTCCTTGGGGGCTGAGATGTTGATGAACCTTCCGAACGTTGTTCTGCTCTCCGAGCGTTGTCCTGCAGCCACTTGCTGACTTTTTCCTTAATCTCTTCGGATTTTGGTGCCTGTGTCCTTGGAGATTTTTCCTGGTCATCGACCACAAGTAGCTCCGGCGTTTTCGGAGATTGTTGTCCGGTGTGCCCGCCTTTCCCTTCAGAAGATGAAGATACTGAGGTGAAGTAGTCTCTGGCCACTGGTAAGAATAAATTTTTGTTACTATAAATTTCTATTCTTTAAGGGGCGAAGGACCATGTCCAAGCTCCGCCTTGAGCAGAGCTCAGGCTAGAGGAGGAAATTATTCCGAATAGCTCAGAATAATTTCCTGCTCTTCGAGTGGCTTCCAGGAGCTTCCTGGTCTGCGGATCCTGGCTGAGTTGTCCCCGGCGTCTCTCGACAGCCCCTAATGGTTGGCTAAAGAGCCTCAGGTCTTAGGCAGGAATGCCACCTGTTATGGGCAACAATCAGTTGCCTCTTTGGGGAAGGGCAGATAAATCTGCACGCAACTCGGCTGTGGTAAGCCTCAGTACAAGATCTCAGCAGAAGATTCACTAGGAATCTCTCTGAAAGCCGACTCTAAATTGCCACTGGAGGCAATTGGAGCTAGGCCGCTGATTATATGGGCACGCAAGTGCCGCCGATCTGATAGGCCCTGGAACTTGAGAAGAAAGCCCTGCAAAGACAATTTTAAGGCACTTACTCTTTATGTGTAGTGCCGCCGTACTTTGCTGCTGCTGTTGAGAAAACTGGAAACTCTTAATGACTGTAGGCCTTAATCTGATTTATTATTTCAAATTTCACATCTTATATACTAAATGCTAATTCCCACTTCAAGCACTGTCCTAAAAATATTAATCTCCTAATTATTTAGCCTAATTTTGCAATTTCTTATGCCCTATATTATGTTTTCACAGAAAATTGCTGACTGATTGCGCGAATCGCGAATTGTTGTTTCTCCCGGTGTCGTCTTTCTCTATTGCCGCGTGACCCACTTATTGATGGGAAAATCTGGGAAATCAAGACATTTTAAATCTTCAATAGTTCGTAAACTATTGATTAATTTAAAATTTTGACTTAGCAAATATAATTTTGAATAGTTCAAAGATAGTTTGCTAATTATTAAACTTCCATTTCACATTTCTAAATGTGAAATGTGACGGATGTCTTGATGATGTCCATTCCGTACTTCAGGAACAACTGAAGATGGAAATAAAAAAAGAAATCGAAGACATTGCTGAAGTTTCACTTACTACGGATGCATGGAGTGATCGTTGTTCTCTGAGTTATTTAACTCTAACGCTTCATTATATCACAAAGGAGATCGAGATGAAGTCATTCCCACTGAAAACTTTTCAGTTTGATGGCAAACATACATATTCTAGTATAGCAAAGGAGATCAAGGAAGTGCTTCGTGAATATGAGCTGGACCAAAAAAATATCACGTTTGTCACTAACGGGGGCTCAAACTTTATAAAGGCGGTGGTGACAGATCTTCAACTAAAAAGGCAATGTAGTGGAATGCTCGATCAGCATTCCATATTGTACTTTGTGATGTATATCTGTAAATACATTTGGAAATATATCCAGTCTTTTGGCAACCACGCAGCGATGAGTATTACTTCCCCCTACACAGTACATGGCGATCCTGCCTGCTTACGTGTGTTTTATTAATTGTTGTCTTACTTGTGCAGCCGTGAAATTTATAGAACAATCAATTTTTTGTGGATTTGATTCAGTGGATACTGCGTGCACAAAATATATTATTTTGTCGATAAGTGTTATCATTGTTCATGGTACTGTTTATTCGGAAAGTTTTGAGATTTGCTTAAAAGCAAAAATTGGACATAATAACATCGAACAGACTGGGCTTTTTTACATGGTCATTGCTTTTTACGCCTTCATTGCTTTTTTACACGTAGAAAAAATATTTAAAGAATTGCGGCATCAAACCAATTTTTGCATCAATTTGATCTTTTTCCGTTCTCTGAGACAATATTCTGTAAAAAGAAAATGATATTTTAGTAAAATTAGCCAAATTTAAATACTTTGAACAAAAAGTAAATAGCAATTGCCCGGTCAATTGCTTTTTCTTGACAGTTCCATATCACATAGTCCGTTAACATTCTCTATTTGAATTCACTGTTCGAAATTTCATCGACCGCCATCGAAATCAGCTGATGCCAGGAAAAACCAAAACAAAGTAAATTTTACTCATAAAACTCTTGTGAAAACTTTTGAAATACATTTAAAATGAGTCTAGGCATTAGTGAAATTAAAGTTTAGCATAAAATACATGTGAATAATGTGAACTACATTGTTTTTAACAACTGAAAATATTTCCCGCCTTTGACATTTTACTTACACTGGATGGCGCTGTTCTCAGTGAGTTATTTAATCGAAAACAATGAAGGTGTCATAT
Organism: Phlebotomus papatasi; assembly: GCF_024763615.1. Taxonomy (NCBI): domain Eukaryota; kingdom Metazoa; phylum Arthropoda; class Insecta; order Diptera; family Psychodidae; genus Phlebotomus; species Phlebotomus papatasi. The sequence continues at coordinate 21,977 of NW_026604807.1, forward strand.
TCACTTCTCCATTGCTTCTTTGAAAATCGATTAAAAGAGCAATGGCCCAGTCTGTTCGATGCTAATGGGCAACTACGGAAGCAATCAGCCCACCATTGATAAAGACACTTTGGTTATAAATAATGACCACAGTAGTGAAAGTGCTCCAAGAGAGGAGATGTTCGGCAGCGCAATTAGGATGTTGGAAAATATCCTCGTTCTTGTCCTAACAGTGATGATTGCCGTGGATTTGTACTATTTGTACAAGAAAATGAAAAAGGACATTGTGAAAGGGTTAAATAAACAGTTGCAAAAGGAGATTAACCCTCAAGTGATTACAAATGTGTAAAAAGAAAATCCACGCATGCCTCGATGATCATTTTGATGCCATTCAACATCCAGATGTAAGAATAACAAATCTGAGGCGATCCAAACAGCTCATGGAACACCAGCTGCAGCTCTATAGTCTCCAGAATGTCAAGCTGAAAGCCTGTTCAACAATAAGATTAACCGAATGATGATTTTAGAGTCAACGAAACAGCATCCAAATCATCGCTCATATCACACATTTGCTAAAATCTATCTTTTTCCAGAAGCATTTTGTCAACGAACTCAATTTCATACTTGCTGACTGCGCGAAAAGACTGGCACATGCATAAGTAGTCACCACATTCCAGCACATTTTGATCTGCGTCATCAGACGAAACCTGAGAATTTTGTTTACCCACACACGACGATTGAACTTCAATGCAGCGTCAACTGATTTTGTGCATGATTCTTCAACTCAGCTGAAACCATGCAATTCCAAAGGATAACTTTGCAGATTGCTGGAGAGGGTAAAACACCACTGTAAAATGCCAGCTATTGGATACAACATGGGACTCATCGTGAGTTTTTAATTAAATTTTAATTATGCCGCTAAAGTCGATTGAAAAATTAGAAAATTTGTTGAAGAAAAATCCAAATAGACCAGTAACTAAAAAATTCATTGAATCTAAACAAGAAGAAATAAAACTAATAGAAGAATCTTTTTCTGATTACTATTTATCAAGTTTGATTGATTACACGGAAACTGAAAAAGTTTAATTGAATTACCAAAAGTTAGCTTTTATTGATGCTTTAAAATAAGTTAAATCACTTTTATCAAATTTGAAAGTTAAACCACTCACGGTTTCCACTGAATCGAGTGATGATGATAATTATTGTGAACCTGAACAATTAGATGTTATTGATTCTAAGAAAAAGGATAATGCTTCTGATACAAAAATGGGTGATTTTAACGTAGTTTCAGTATTGAAAGTTGTACCTGAGTTCGACGGGACTCAAGGAAAACTACATAATTTTGTTGAGCTTGTAGAGCTTATGAGTGAAAATTTGGGAGACGATGCTAAAATAGAGAAATTCTTAAAATTTGTTTTTCGTACTCGCATTTCCCAGAAGGCAAAAAACAAGCTTGTAGGTAATGACGAACCAAAGACCGTAGCACAATTTAGGGATTTGCTCCTTAATAATTTTAAATCTGGACGCACAGTTCAAAAAATAACTTCCGATATTAATAAACTGAAGCAAGGAAATCGATCGGTTGCAAAGTTTAGAGAAGAAATGGAAGCTTTAGTAGCCGAGCTTAATGATGTTCAGATTTCTAATCGCGGTACGAACAATTCATCAGTTATTCGATCAATAAATGATGAATTGGGCTTACTTGCGTTTACAGCCGGTCTAAATGAACCAATACGAACTGTTGTTAGAGATGCCCGGCCTAAAACACTGTCTTGCGCCTCGTCTATTGCATTAGAATCAGAAACCACCCCTCAAGAAGCAAAAATTTACACTTATAAACGTGGTGGTGGCAAACATCAAAGGGGTAGAGGATCTAATAAATCTCGTGGACATTTTTCTAATAACAACACGTCCAGAGGTCAAGGAAATTCTAATCGTGGAAGATCTTCTCGTGGTAATACGAGAGGCGGTTTTGGATCAGGACGTGGAAGCTATAGACAAGACAATGACGGTTCTAACAATAACAATCGAGGACGAAACTACAATCAATCGGGAAATCAATATTATTCACAAAATTCTTCCCGTAATGGACAAAATAATAATTCGCGTAACGTTCATTTTTTAGAAACGGAACACCAGCAAAATCCGTCTATAATTGTTCACGAAATACCAGAGCATTATACGCAACATCAATAAAAAATACAGTCCAAGACAAAATTATTGAATCAAATTGCTATTGCTTAAATATATCTAATGGCACTTTTATTAAAATCAAACTAAATGGTCACCCTGTCACTGTTCTGGTTGACAGCGGTGCTGATATTTCAATATGTAAAGCACATCTAGCTAGAAATGTACAAATAAATGTATCAAAATTTTGTTTACTAAAAGGAATATCACGTGAAAAATTTCGAACAATTGGTGTGTCTTCTTTGGCGTTAGACTTTGGTTCCGGAATAAAATTAAATCATGATTTCCAAATTATTGATGAATATGTTCCTATTACACCATATGTGATTTTAGGTAGAGATTTTTTGATAAAATATGGTTGTTCATTAGATTTTGAAAATTGGATTTTAAAAATTTGTTTACATGACTGTTTAATTACGATACCTATTTACAATCATATTGACGAAAATGTTATAGTAATTCCACCCCGATGCGAAATTATAAGAAAAATTGAAACATTAATAGATGAAGATTCAGTAATTTTGTCCAAAGAGATCCAGGAAGGTGTCTTTGTTGCTAACAGTATCGTTCGAGGTACTGCTTATATAAAATTAATTAACACAAATGAAGAGGAAGTAGTAATTAAAAATTTTATACCAGAACTAGAACCTCTTTCGGCATACCATGTTTTTAATATAAAGAATGCCTCGGTTAATTCCTTGAAAAATACTAAAGATGAACGCATTAAACAACTTTTAAAAGAGTTAAATTTGAGCACAATACCGGATTTTGCATTGGAAAGTATTATAGATATCTGTATAAAATACCACGATATTTTTTGTTTAGAAAATGATAATTTAACAGTAAATAACTTTTACAAACAAAAAATTTCATTAACTGATACATCTCCGGTATTTATCCGAAATTATTAAAATTATTATAAACTTAAACTTAAATTATCGTGTACCAAAGACACAACTTCCTGAAATTAATTTACAAGTAGATGAACTTTTAAAACAGGACTGAGAGTCGCACAGTGTCTGCGGTCAAAGCCAGTCGCGCTTGCTTGTGTTCTTATTTTGCATAATTTGTCATCGTGGCTTTTAACCTGTTGAAAGGTAAAAGTTCTGTTAAAAAATCTCCAGTGCCTTTGCCCCCGGATCCCAAAGGAGCTTGTGTTAAAAGTGATCCTTCAACACTCCCTCCCTCGACCCCAAAGAGGGCGAGGAGCTCGGATGAGGAGTGCGGCCCTAGAACTAGAAAAGTTTCTCGTGAGGAAGTGCCATTTACACCATCCCCTCTTGGGTCCAGTGATAGTGACAGTGAGATAAGAGACTCAATAATCATGCCCAATATTTTTGAGCATCTAAAAGATGATGACAGTGGGGACGCTCCCGGTGCATCCAATGTCCAGAGGAGGTCATTACCTCCTCCACTCATTATAAATCATGCTGACGCAAAAAATCATGCAGTTTTGGAATGTCTGCGCAAGTTGATTCCGAGCAAATTCCACTCGAAGTATATGAGCATTGGGCTCAAATTACAACTTCTTGACAACAGTGCATATAAAGATATTAAAGACACTTTGATTAAAATGAACATCAAGTTCTACACCCACGATATGAAGAGTGAGAGTATGAAGAAGTACATCTTAACAGGTCTCCCTGAGATCAGCAGCTTGGAGTCTGAGGTCATCTCAGAAATGAAAGATGTCTATGGACTTACACCGAAGGAAGTGAGAAAAATCCCGCCAAAAAATAGGCGATATTCAGATGATTGCATCTTAATAGTTATTTTTGACAAAAATGGTCCAAGTCTTAATGACCTACTTAAGATCCAATACATCTACAATGTAAGAGTTAAATGGAGCCACTTTAAGCCACAACCCAGAGGTCCCACCCTCTGTGATAAATGTTATCTCTTCGGCCACGGAGCCAAAAATTGCTTCATGGAGGTTTGCTGCAAACGGTGCAGTGGCCCACATGGTGTGGATAAATGTCCTTTTAAAGCAAAGTTTAAGTGCCGAAACTGCGAAGGACCTCATGCTGCTGATGATCCCGATTGTCCGGCGAAAACGAAATTTCTAGCTATGCGACAACGGTTGAGCCAAAACAAGCGTTACCCCCGCTCCCGTAGATTTTCTTCTACCAATGAAAGACAACTAACATCGCGTAGGAGCTCCATAGTTCAGGATAGACGTCCACCACCACCCACTGCGAGAGACTTTCCTCGCCCAGACTTTTTGACTGAGCAACCTGCTAGAAAACCAGAAGGCGCTTGGGGCGGCAGAGGCTTTGATCGACCATTCAGCAGGTCTGACAGCAACCTATTTACTGCACAGGAGATCCTTGCTATCTCCAAAGAGCTCATCAGTGGCCTGAGGAGGTGCAGGAGCAAGAGTGAACAACTGGACTTAATGTTCACCATTACTGTCAAATACCTGAATGACTAACCAGGAACCATGTCTAAGTATCATGTTCTGGAATGCCCAGAGCATCTCTAATAAGATATCTGAATTTTCTCAATTTTTATATCATAATAATATTGATATTGCTCTTGTTTCAGAGACCTGGTGGAGTCCAAAACACTCAGCGACCTTGCAAGGATACTCTATTTATAGGAATGATAGAGATTTGAAGATTGGTGGTGGCGTTGCTGCCATTCTTAAAGAAGGCATAAGACATAAAGTATTACCTGTGCCTAACACTAAAGTTATAGAGGTACTTGGAATTCAAATTTTTGGGCATAAGATATTTACAATTTATGTTGCATATTTTCCTGGGACTCAGTTGTCTCCTCAGAAATTGACAGATTTTAAAAGAGATATTCAATTACTGACCTCGACTCGGGGGGATTATATTATATGCGGAGACTTTAATTCTAAGCATCGCTATTGGAATTGTATTCGAACTAATAACGCTGGAAATATTTTGTACAAGGAGATGATTGACCGGAACTTCTTTATTTTATTTCCATCAACCCCTACCTTTTTTCCTCACCAGGCTAACAAAAATACTAATTCTACGTTGGATCTATGTCTAACAAATAATCCAGAGCTTGTCCAAAATATTCAAACCGCTCAAGATTTATCATCTGATCATCGTCCTGTAATATTTCTAAACTCCTACGGACTAAACCCTAATCCAACTACCAGCACTAGCAGCTTCAATTTCGATAAAGCCAATTGGCGTAAATTTCGTAAAATTATATGTTCTGAAGTTCAAAAGAAATTTCCTTCTAAGATTGGTCTTATCTCTACGCAAAATGATATAAACCTTAAAATTAATTCGTTTACTGATATAGTCCTGTCAGCTTCTAAAGAAACCATTCCTTTTGTTAATAATAGTAAATCATTTCATTCACCCTTGCCGAATCATATTTTAAATTACATTTCTTACAAAAATTCTTTGCGTGTTCGTTGGCAAAGAACTCGTGATCCTTTTCTTAAGCAACAATTAAATCAATGGAATTGTTTTATCAAAAATGAAGTTAGAGAACATAGAAATAAGCAATGGAACCACCGGTTGTTCAAACTTAAAAACAACAGCAAAGATTTCTGGAAAATTACCAAATCTCCTAAGAACCGGAACTCTCAAATTGCACCATTAAAAGTTGACGACACCTGCATTTTAGATGATGCAGATAAAGCCAAAATTTTAGGTCAACAGTTCGCCAGTGCACACAATTTAACATCAAATACCAAAACTGATCCTGGGCTCGAAAATATGGTCCAAGCGAATGCTAAAATGATAGATTTTATAAAATCTGATCCATCCGAAATTGACTTACCTACCACCAATGAGCTCCGTGAACTTATAAAGGAACTTAAACCCAGAAAAGCTTCAGGTCCAGACAGTATTTTTCCCAAAATGATCAAAAATCTACCTTTGAATGCCATAAATTTCCTAACTTCAATTTTTTGTTCCTGCATTTTATTGGGATATTTTCCAGTAGCATGGAAAGAAGCTCGGGTTGTACCTATCCCAAAGCCTGGGAAGGATCTTTCAAATCCAACTAGTTATAGACCAATCAGTTTGTTAAGTTCTTTAGGTAAACTCTTTGAAAAAGTCTTACTTAATCGCCTAAGGCTAATTCTTGATAGCAAAGATATTATTCCCAAGGAGCAGTTTGGATTTAGGCCCAATCATTCCACTGTTCACCAGTTAACTCGAGTGAAAAATATAATTTCGAAATCTTTCCGAGATAAGAAGTCTACAGGAATGTTGTCATTCGATTTGGAAAAGTGTTTCGACACGATATGGCATGAAGGCCTGATCTATAAAATGTCTAAGCTCAAAATTCCTTTCTATTTAATCAAAATTATCCATTCTTTTCTTATTGATCGTTCTTTTCAAGTTAAAGTTCGAGATTCCCTATCGTCTAAGCAACTAATTCCAGCAGGTGTTCCTCAAGGGAGTACCCTCAGTCCTACCTTATTCAACATTTTTGTACATGATTTACCATCTATATTCAAGAATTGCCATGTTTCTCTTTTCGCAGATGATACGGCAATTTTATACTCTTCGAAGAATCCAAACAAAATCATAAATTTGCTAAGCCTTAATGCTGAGAAATTTGCTGATTATTGCAGCAAGTGGAAACTAAAGTTAAATGCCGACAAAACGCAGTCAATCTTCTTTACAAAAAGGAAATCTGCCAAATTTAAGCCAGAACGCCCAATAACTTTTCAAAATAAAAATATCCAATGGTCCTGTAGTTTAAAATATCTTGGCCTTGTTTTTGATCCAACTTTAACTTGGAAAGAGCATATCCACCATTCCCAGGAAAAAGCGATAAAATGCATCAAAATTTTTTATCCTTTAATTCATAGAAAATCTAAACTTTCAGAGAAAAATAAAATGCTTGTTCTAACAGCCATTGTCAGAGCATTCCTCTTATATGGTTGCCCAGTTTGGGGAAATTGTGCTAAGACACACATCTCTAAACTTCAAATTGTACAAAACAAATTTTTGAGATTAATACTAAATTTACCTATTTTCACTCCTACACATTGGCTACACGAAATAGCAAAAATCGAAACTATTGATCATCTCGTTGTCAAAATTTCAACGACTTTTCAAGAAAAATGTCACAGTAGTGCGCACCCTATTATACAAGATCTTATGGTTATGGACTCCACCTCGTCTTAATTCTTATAAGAATACAGTTTATGAAGTTTTTATTCCTAATTTTCTTCTTCACTATTTTTATAAATCAAATCTTGTAAAATTCATTGTATAGAATTTCCATTGATTGGAGATCTCTTAAAAATAAGAGACAAAAGACGGTTGGATTTTGAATATGCATGGAGGGAGAGAGAAGGAGGAAAAATTGGTGAATAAGATCAGCTGGAAAGAAAGTAGGGGAATGAGGGGGAACTAGTCTGAAGAGTTACGTAAGAGACTTGAAAATCGAAGAGACGTGAGGAGAAGTGTATCAGATTTATTTGTAAAATTATTATAAAAATATTAACTTTAAAATACAGAAAAACGACAGTGACGTAGAGTTAAACTGTGTTCAGTCTAGTAGTGGAGAAATTAGTGTAAATAAAATAATTGGTGAAGGTGAAAAGTGTGTTTCACTGCCTCAGTGGATTTGGAGAAGGGCATTTGGCGGTCATCGAGGAAACGTCTTCTGGAAAATCCAGCCGCCTACGTTCCGGATCACTGTTGAAGATATTTAATAAAGGAATATATATTTCCAGGTACGTGAATATCACAAACGGTAGAAGGAAGCCCAAGAAACACACAGTCCCTGACAGATTTATAACACCACAATATATTTATAGATAAACTGGGCAGGAAGAAGAGGGTATTAGATATCACAGAATCATATCAAAGAGAAATTATTGTTTACCACAGGTAATTCTCCACATCAGTGGTCCTACGTTCCGGATCACTGTTGAAGATATTTAATAAAGGAATATATATTTCCAGGTACGTGAATATCACAAACGGTAGAAGGAAGCCCAAGAAACACACAGTCCCTGACAGATTTATAACACCACAATATATTTATAGGTAAACTGGGCAGGAAGAAGAGGGTATTAGATATCACAGAATCCTATCACAGAGAAATTATTGTTTACCACAGGTAATTCTCCACATCAGTGGTCCTTCGAAGGAAAAGAGACCCCAACGAGGAGGCTTCAGTCACACGGCATCAGCCACGAGAACCTCGCAGTTTCGCCTGTTGACATTCGCACTCTGAAGACAATTGCCTTGTAGAAAAATCTTGAATATCTGCAGAAAATCTTTGGCCATTCACTGGGTATCCAGCAGAATTGAAAAGGAACTCCACGAAGAAGAGGGCAAAGAAGCAGCTCCAAAGATGGCGAATATCAAGAGTCGAAGCGCATATAAAGGGCAACTTACCAGTGTAAAGACAGCCATATCCCGCTACCATGAAGATGAAAGTCTGTTGAGTAGAGACGGTGCTCGAGCGTACCTTGAGACGAATTTGGAGATTTGTGACAGAATCAGGGTTCGATACAATAGGGTACAGGATGAAATCATTAACCAAGCTGAATCAGAAGAAGAGCGCGAAAGGGAAATTGAGGAGCAAAATAATTTCCTATTGGAAATTGATGAAGCGGAAGAGAAACTGACTGAACTGATTGTCAATATCAAAGTCAATGAATCTGCAAAGAAAGATCTTTTCCATTCAACCGTCATTGAAGATGAACGAATTGACAAACTTCTCGATGGCTTCTCAAAACTCGTAGAGCGTATGGATGGTAGTGAGAATTCCAAGTATTCGAAACTCGAACCAGTGAAAATCCCCACATTCAACGGAGAGCATGCGCAGTGGCGTTCATTCAAAGAGATGTTCATCAATCTGGTGGACAGCAACAAGAAACTGTCAAAGACGTAAAAGCTGCACCATCTCAAGACGAAGTTGACAGGAAAGGCCTTTGACGCCATTGATCATCTCGATATGTGTGATGAAAGCTACGACATAGCGTGGGAAACCATCACAAACCGATTTGAGTGCAAGAAAAAGGTCATAAACGGTCACATCGAACGCATCAAGAGCCTACCTACTCTGAAGAATCCTATCGTCGATGATCTCAGGAATATCTACGATGTCTCCACGACGACTATCAACGCAATGGACGCTTTGAAGGTCAACACTCGAGATCCGTGGATCATCTACGAAGTCCTGAGCAAACTCGATCACGAGACACAGACACTATGGTCGCAGGAGCAGTCAGACGTGCCAACATGGGACGAGTTTAAGGTATTTCTAAATAAACGTTGTAAAGCTTTAGATTTATGTCCATCCACGTACACTAGTAATGTAAACAGTTCAGGTTCAAAAGTTCAAATTCAGAAACAAAAAATTGTAAAGTCCCTCACGATCTCTAAAGAAAATTCAAGTCAAAAGCATGAGTCATGTATCGTTTGCAAGAAATCCGCACATAAGTTGTGGAAATGCGGTAAATTCAAGTCATTTCCTGCAGCCAAAAGGCTCGAAACTGTTAACAATTTAAATCTTTGCATGAATTGTATATCAGAAAGTAGATCCCAGCATGCTGTAGACAAATGCCCTTATCCTCCTTGCAAGCATTGCAATAAGTCTCATAATTATTGGGTTCACGATGCTGTCTCCAACCCCCCGTCAAAGGTTACTCAAGACAATCCTCAATCAGTTTCCGAGGATCAGAAGAAGCCAGCCGTGCTGAGTAGCTTTCTTCCGTCAAACAAGAGTGCCAATGGTGAGATTCATCGCTCTATTTTGAAGACAGCATGTGTAAGAATTCTGGATTCCCAACAAAATGTCCATGTGTGTCGCGCCCTTTTGGATTTTGGATCCGAGATTTCCGTGATGACAACCGAATTGTGCCAGAGATTGAGATTGAAGTTGCAAAAGTCCCCTTACACTCAAGTTGAAGGATTTCAAGGACAAGTAAGCAGCCTCAAGCATCAAGTAAATGCAATCCTCATCCCTCAGGTAGGAACGCAAATTTCTTTGCAATGTCAGGTTTCACAAAAGATCTCCACCAATTTGTCTACATCTCAGATAAACCCTCGGGATGTAAGGGTTCCCACGGGATTCGTGCTCGCTGACTCAGAGTGGCATGTGTCTAGGCCAATTGACCTACTCATCGGAGCAGCACACGAAGACGAAATTATGCTGGACGAAGTTTACAAAATGGGCCCAGGAATTCCATCACTCAGAAATACCGTCTTCGGTTGGGTAGTTTGCGGAAAATGGCAGCCTAATGGCGCACAATCAGCAGACACTCCCCCCATTTGCCACACAATATCCCTGAAAACCATTGATGAGACCCTCAGGAAATTCTGGGAACTCGAAGAACTCTCAGAAGAATGTCCACAAACGGTCGAGTATAGGGAAGTGGAAGAATTATATTCAAGTACGACAAAAAGATCGGAAAACGGTCAGTACAATGTTCGTCTACCTTTGAAGGGAAACTTCGGTGAACTCGGATCTAACCGAAAGCGAGCTTCAAGGCAACTGAACTTCCTAGAGAGAAGGCTCTCACAGAATCCTCAACTATACAAGGAGTACTCTAATATCTTTGAAGAGTATCTGAGTTTGGGAATCATAGAGAGAGTGCCTCTGATCGAGCTTCAAGCTAAGTCATATTACATGACACATCACTGTGTTGTTCGAGAAAACGCGTCATCTACCAAAGTCAGGATCGTTTTCAACTGCGGATCTGTTTCTGAGACCGGCATAAGTCTCAACGATGTTATCAAAGTGGGGCCTGTCGTTCAACCGGAGTTGATAGAGATCTTGTGGAGATTTAGACGATTCCCGATTGCACTATCCTGTGACATTGTCAAAATGTATTTGCAGGTACAACTCAATGAGGATCACAGAGATTTGCAACGTTTTCTTTGGCGAACATCACCAAGTGAACCAATCATGGACTACAGGTTCAAGACCTTGTGTTTTGGCAATGCTGCGTCACCCTATCTTGCCACAAAGACGTTGATCAAACTTGCAGAAGATGAAGGAGAAAGTTACCCACGAGCAGCAGAAGTTCTTCGGAACAATTTTTACGTGGATGACTGTCTATTGTCAGTGGAGACCACAAAGGAAGCGATCGAGGTGCAGAAAGATCTCATTAGTCTTCTCGGCAAAGCTCAAATGAAGCTATCCAAGTGGCAATCCAACTCTCCGACAGTACTTCAAACATTGCAAGAAGGCAACACAGAGGCAAAGGAAATCTCAATCTCTGATGGCTGCGTGAAAGCGCTAGGATTGATGTGGAATCCGTCAAACGACACCTTTTCATTTCAAGTCGATACAATGGTCGAGAATTTAGTTCCAACCAAGAGAAATATCCTGAGAGTGGTGGCAAGGATTTATGATCCGCTAGGACTACTAGCCCCCATCACAATCAACGCGAAATTAATCTTGCAGAATCTTTGGAAGAATGAGATTGACTGGGATACCGAGGTTGAGGGAGATATTTTGCGAGAGTGGAAAAAATTTATTGCCTCACTACAACACATTCCGTCTATGAGAATATCTCGATGGACATCGAAAAACGAAAATGTTTGTGAAGAGCAGCTCCACATGTTCTCGGATGCCTCCAACCTAGCCTACGGAGCCGCAGTGTACCATGTCACCAGGGATGTCTCAGGACGAATTTCAAGTCAGATGTTGACGGCGAAGTCGAAAGTTGCGCCAATCAAAACTAAGACAATCCCGAAGCTAGAACTTTGTGCAGCAACACTTGGGGCCAAACTGTTAGCAAAGGTCGCAAAAAGTCTGAAAATCAGCAAGGTTTATTGTTGGGTAGACGCCAAGGTAGTTCTTGCGCAAATTGCATCCGCTTCAAAGAAACAAGACGTTTTTACCAAAAATAGAGTGACAACGATCAGAGAGTTGACAGCTGTTGAATGTTGGAGACACGTTCCCACAAAAGAAAACCCGGCAGACCTCATTTCAAGAGGAACCACAGCCATGGAGTTGGATAACTCATCATTGTATTGGGAAGGCCCTCATTGGTTAAAGGAGAGTGATTTAGCTTGGGAAAGCAAGGAAAGTGTTCCACCAGCAGTCGAGGAGTCACAAGACATTTCAGTCGCTACACTCACTGTCAACAAGTCAGAAGGAAATTACATTTTCACTACCCTCGTGTCAAAAATAAGCAACTTATCCAGAATGAAGAGAGTTCTTTTGGTAATTTGCAAAGTTGGCCAACTCTTGAGATTCAGAGCATTGAGGACTAAAGGTCATGCAGGAGCTCATCCGAATCAACCCACAAGTCATAGTGCAGCAGACTTAGTCTGGGCAGAGAATCAGTTGATAAAATGGGACCAAGAATCTCATTTTCCGGAGCTCATTCAGGATCTCATGAACAACAAAGCAGTGACCATCAACAGCGCAGCAATGAAAAAGTTGCACCCGTTTCTGGATGAGGAGAGAATTTTAAGGGTCGGTGGCAGATTGGGACATCTGGATGATGACTACAACACCAAATATCCAAAAATTCTCCCACGCAGTGATTTGACAAAGCTTATCATCCGAGAGATGCACTTATCACTATTGCACCCCGGGCCACAGCTATTGCTAGCTCATTGTCGAAGAAGGTACTGGCCAATAGGTGGACGTCATATCACAAGAAACGTTGTCCACATGTGCAAGGCGTGTTTCGTGCACAAAACTTCTCGAGAAAATCAGATAATGGCAGACTTGCCTAAGCACCGAATTTCGTTGGTAAGGGCATTTTCCAGCGTGGCCATTGATTGCTGCGGGCCATTCTTTATTAGAACAGGCGCCGAGTCCCGTGGACGCACTCAAAGGATCGACATAGTTGTCTTTGTATGCACCTCAACCAAGGCAGTCCATCTGGAAATTGTAAGCAGTTTGTCATCCGAAGCATTCATGAGCAGCTTCAGACGATTCACTTCACGTAGAGGAGTTTGCAAAGAAGTGTTCTCAGATAACGGAAGGAATTTCCTAGGAGCATCACGTGAACTTCAACGTCTGTTAGCAGAAGAAGCTCAAACCATTCAAGACCAAACAAGTAACCAGAACATCACCTGGCACTTTCAACCGGCTCGTTCTCCGCACTTCAACGGATTAGTCGAAGCAGCAGTGAAGTCAGCAAAGACTCATCTCAAGAAAGTTATTGGCGAGCAACGACTAAATTATGAGGAATTTTACACAATTCTCACACAGGTCGAAGCCGTGTTGAATAGTAGGCCGATCACCATTCTGTCGGACGATCCCAGAGATCCACAACCATTGACTCCGGGTCATTTTTTGCTTTTGGCACCACCGACTCAGCTGCCTGATGAAAATCTTGCATCCGTGAGGATGAACCACTTGACAAGATGGCAATTGTGTCAGCGGATTGTACAAGATTTTGTGAGAAAGTGGAGGCTAACCTACTTGCACACACTTCAAGAGCGCTCAAAATGGCACACGGAGAAAGAGAACCTGAAGGTGGATGACATAGTGATCTTACACGATGCTTCCATAGGAACCACCAAATGGACAACAGGAAGAGTTGTTGGAGTTCACACTGGAGGAGACGGGAAGGTGAGAGTCATCGACATAAAAGCCCGACAGGAACCTATACCAGGTCAGTGACTAAAGTCGCCAAATTTCCAACATGTGAGAGTCACAATCTCCCCCGGGAGCATGTATAGAATTTCCATTAATTGGAGATCTCTTAAAAATAAGAGACAAAAGACGGTTGGATTTTGAATATGCATGGAGGGAGAGAGAAGGAGGAAAAAGTGGTGAATAAGATCAGCTGGAAAGAAAGTAGGGGAATGAGGGCGAACTAGTCTGAAGAGTTACGTAAGAGACTTGAAAATCGAAGAGACGTGAGGAGAAGTGTATCAGATTTATTTGTAAAATTATTATAAAAATATTAACTTTAAAATACAGAAAAACGACAGTGACGTAGAGTTAAACTGTGTTCAGTCTAGTAGTGGAGAAATTAGTGTAAATAAAATAATTGGTGAAGGTGAAAAGTGTGTTTCACTGCCTCAGTGGATTTGGAGAAGGGCATTTGGCGGTCATCGAGGAAACGTCTTCTGGAAAATCCAGCCGCCTACGTTCCGGATCACTGTTGAAGATATTTAATAAAGGAATATATATTTCCAGGTACGTGAATATCACAAACGGTAGAAGGAAGCCCAAGAAACACACAGTCCCTGACAGATTTATAACACCACAATATATTTATAGGTAAACTGGGCAGGAAGAAGAGGGTATTAGATATCACAGAATCCTATCACAGAGAAATTATTGTTTACCACAGGTAATTCTCCACATTCATGTTAAAACTTTTGAATATTGTATAAAGTTGAAAAGTGTAGTAACACTGAACACTAATTTTATCGTTAAAAATTTTTTAAAATGTTATCAATATAATTTAGAAATAAATCGTTGTTGAAAAAAAAAAAAAAAAAAGAAACAGGACTGTATTGAAGCATCTGTCAGTAGTTATAATTCTCCATTGCTTTTGGTACCTAAGAAATCCATAGATTCTTCGAAAAAGTGGCGTAGATTTTAGAGAATTAAACAAAAGAATAATGGGGGATAAGTTTCCGCTACCCCGAATAGACGAAATTTTAGATGAACTGGGAAGGGCAAAATACTTTTCTACTTTAGATCTCAAAAATTCATTTCACCAAATTGAACTCGATGAAGAGTCACGCCCTTTAACTGCATTCACTTCAAGATCAAATCACTATCATTTTAAAAGACTTCCTTTCGGACTTAAAATATCCGCTAACAGTTTCCAGAGAATGTTATCAATAGCTTTATCAGGACTCTCGCCAGATTGTGCTTTCTTATATGTTGATGATATTATTGTGTTTGGCTGTAATGTCAAGCATCATAACGAAAATTTGATTAAAATTTTTGAAAGACTTAGAAAGTATAATCTTAAACTCAATCCTGCGAAGTGTTCTTTCTTGAATAAAGAGGTCACCTATTTAGGCCATCTTGTAACGGATAAGGGAATTTTACCCGATCCTAAAAAATTTCACGCAATAAAAAATTACCCTACACCACAAAATGCGGATGATGTACGCCGTTTGTATCATTTTGCAATTATTATCGGCGTTTTGTTCAAAACTTTGCAAAAATTTCGGCCCCACTATATCATCTTTCAAAAAAAAACGTAATTTTTAATTGGAGTAAAGAATGCAATGACGCTTTCGAAGAATTAAAAGCAAAATTAATGTCTCCTGAAATTTTAGCCTACCCGGATGATAACCAAAAATTAATTATAACCACTGACAGTTCTCAATTCGCGTATGGTGCAGTATTGTCACAAGGGGAGATTGGATCTGACAAACCGATCGCATTTGCGAGTAAGAGCCTTCATAAACATGAGTTGAAAAAGCCTATAATTATTAAGGAACTTCTCGCGGAGCATTGGGCTATTATGTACTTCCATCCATATGTCTACGGGAAACGGTTTACTCTAGTTACGGACCATAGACCGTTAGTCGGTCTCTTTTCAAATCGTTCACTTTCTTCTAAATTAAATAATGTTCACCTTGAGTTAATGGATTATGATTTTGATGTAGTCTATCGTCCTGGTAATTTAAATTGTGCTGATGCCCTCAGCAGAATTATTATTTCTTCAGAAGAATTAAAATCACTTATTCCAGTAGAACATGACGTAAATGTATTAACCAGGGCAATGGCTAAAAAAGAACCCATTTCGTGAAATAAAGCCCCAGTGTAAGAAACAATGCCTTTTGTAGACCCTTTATTTTGGATATGTCAATCATTGTCAGAAATAAAAAATTTAACACGTGTTGAGTTCTCAATTAAAGATTTAAATTTTGCGAGCAAGTCTTCGATTTTGATCGAAAGACATAAAGTAAAGAGTAATAACATTTTAAAAATCGAGTGCACTCAGGAGGATATAAAAAGATATTTGGGCGATATCTTTAATTCTATAAAGAATATAATAAAGAAGCAAAAGAATGCCGACTTTCGAGTAGCATTTTCAATGGATGATAAATTGTTCTCATACATAAGTGTAAGAGAATTTAAAACATTTTATGAATCGTTGCAACGAAATGAAGTGGATCCACTAAAAATCGCTCTTTACGCACCTTCTAAGGTAATTACCAATAAAAACGAAATGCTTAAGTTGATCAACGAATCTCACGATACGCCCACCGGAGGACATTTTGGCATAGCCAAGACTATGAAAAGAATAAAAAAAATTTACGTTTGGAAGGGAATGCGCAAAATGGTTAGAGATTACGTACAAGCTTGTATACAATGCGCCACAAATAAGATTCATAGACACGTTAAGGAACCTTTGCAAATAACGGAAACTCCAAGTTCTAGTTTTGAGACGATACAAGCAGATCTAGTAGGCCCGTTACATGAAACATCAAACGGTAACAAGTATGCGCTAACGTTACAGTGTGAACTATCCAAGTTTATTGAAATAATACCCTTACCAAATAAAGAAAGCCACACAGTAGCGAAAGCCATAGTTGAAAATTTTATTTTAAAATTCGGTCATTTTAGAACACTCAAAACAGACTTAGGACGTGAGTTTGTAAACGAAACTTTTACCAGCATTTGCGAGCTATTGCACATAAACCATTCACGATCCACTCCCTATCATCACCAAACGCTAGGTAGTGTAGAAAGAATGCACCGAGTTTTAAACTCATATTTACTATCAGTAGTATATATCGCGCAAGTCGCTGTTTTTTGACGTCATCATCGCGCAAGTCGCTGTGACGTCACTATCGCGCAAGTCGGTGTGACGTCACTATCGCGCTACTCGCTGTATGTGACGTCACGAGAAAGATGACGTCACGCCCTGGAGGCATGACGCAATATCCTGGATAACGTCACACCCCCACCCCCTGGGAGGCTGACGTCACTTGGCGGAAATTTAAATTTGAATTTTCCGTTAGAGTACTCGAGCGCCATCTATGATTGTGGATTTGAATTTCGAATGCCCATCCGCCATTTTGATTTCTGTCCGCTATTTTTTTTTACTTTTCATCCGCCATTTTTTATTTTTATCCGCCATTTTTTATTACCGACCGCTGCTCCCATTTTTGTCCGCCATTTTTAATTTCCGACCGCCATTTTTATTTTTGTCCGCCATTTTTTATTACCGACCGCTGCTCTTATTTTTCTATGCGCGCCCTCTGTTATTCCTATTATTAACTATTTCCGTAATTTTTTTTCGCGACGTGAAAATTTTTTGGCCGAGACCTGAGATTGAACCGACAGATACTTAAAGTCTTAAACGTAATGTGTACCACTGCTTAGACCACTCGGCCACGGTGGCATGTTGATGGGCTCCCGCTGAATCGTGAACCGTTGCATCGTCCACAGGCTGACGTCACCCATGCATAGATATCCCATATAGCCATTTCCCATCCATGCATACATTTTCATATACATACACATGCTACGTGGGAATAATTGCGCGCGTCACTTGGCGGGGAAAAACAGTGCGAGAAACAGATCTCGGGTTTCGGGTTTCAGAGTGGCGCGTGGTAACTTCTGGATATATGAGTCGCTCATAGCAAAAACCCTGTATTTCACGCGCTACTGCAAAAAAACTCGCAAAATATTTAGGCAGCATAAAGCGGCTACGCAAAATTACGCAGTAACAAACCATTTAACACGAATTTCTCATACTACAGCTGAGCTGGATTTTGAATCAAAAAGCGATTTCATGATTTTTGAACAAAAGACAACATTTTCATCATTTTTTCCCAGATATTCTTTATCCACATGATGACCATCCCCAGAATTGTTCTGGCCAGGGATTCTTCTTCTTCTTCTTCATTTTTCTTCCAGAACTGTTCGGATTCTGGGTTCATCCGCAGGGTGATCATCCCCAGAATTGTTCTGGCCAGGGATTCTTCTTCTTCTTCTTCATTTTTCTTCCAGAACTGTTCGGATTCTGGGTTCATCCACAGGATGACCATCCCCAGAATTGTTCTGGCCAGGGATTCTTCTTGTTCTTGTTAATTTCTCTTCCAGAACTGCTCGGATTCTTGGTTCATCCGCAGGATGATCATCCCCAGAATTGTTCTGGCCAGGGATTCTTCTTCTTCTTCTTCATTTTTCTTCCAGAACTGTTCGGATTCTTGGTTCATCCACAGGATGACCAGCCCCAGAATTGCCCTGGCCAGGGATTCTTCTTCTTCTTCTTCTTCATTTTAACTAAAGAACTGTTCGGATTCTGAGTTCATCCGCAGGGTGACCATCCCCAGAATTGTTATGGCCAGGGATTCTTCTTCTTCTTCTTCATTTTTCTTCCAGAACTGTTCGGATTTTGGGTTCATCCACAGGATGATCATCCCCAGAATTGTTCTGGCCAGGGATTCTTCTTCTTCCTCTTCATTTTTCTTCTAGAACTGTTCGGATTTTGGGTTCATCCACAGGATGACCATCCCCAGAATTGTTCTGGCCAGGGATTCTTCTTCTTCTTCTTCATTTTTCTTCTAGAACTGTTCGGATTTTGGGTTCATCCGCAGGATGACCATCCCCAGAATTGTTCTGGCCAGGGATTCTTCTTGTTCTTGTTAATTTCTCTTCCAGAACTGCTCAGATTCTGGGTTCATCCGCAGGATGATCATCCCCAGAATTGTTCTGGCCAGGGATTCTTCTTGTTCTTGTTTATTTCTCTTCCAGAACTGTTCGGATTCTGGGTTCATCCACAGGATGATCATCCCCAGAATTGTTTTGGCCAGGGATTCTTCTTCTTCTTCTTCATTTTTCTTCCAGAACTGTTCGGATTCTTGGTTCATCCGCAGGATGATCATCCCCAGAATTGTTCTGGCCAGGGATTCTTCTTGTTCTTGTTAATTTCTCTACCAGAACTGTTCGGATTCTGGGTTCATCCACAGGATGATCATCCCCAGAATTGTTTTGGCCAGGGATTCTTCTTCTTCTTAATTTTTCTTCCAGAACTGTTCGGATTCTGGGTTCATCCACAGGATGACCATCCCCAGAATTGTTCTGGACAGGGATTCTTCTTGTTCTTCTTCATTTTTCTTTCAGAACTGTTCGGATTTTGGGTTCATCCGCAGGATGACCATCCCCAGAATTGTTCTGGCCAGGGATTCTTCTTGTTCTTGTTAATTTCTCTTCCAGAACTGCTCAGATTCTGGGTTCATCCGCAGGATGATCATCCCCAGAATTGTTTTGGCCAGGGATTCTTCTTCTTCTTCTTCATTTTTCTTCCAGAACTGTTCGGATTTTGTGTTCACCCGCGGGATGATCATCCCCAGAATTGTTCTGGCCAGGGATTCTTCTAGTTCTTGTTAATTTCTCTTCCTGAACTGTTCGGATTCTGGGTTCATCCACAGGATGATCATCCCCAGAATTGTTTTGGCCAGGGATTCTTCTTCTTCTTCTTAATTTTTCTTCCAGAACTGTTCGGATTCTGGGTTCATCCACAGGATGACCATCCCCAGAATTGTTCTGGCCAGGGATTCTTCTTCTTCTTCTTCATTTTTCCTAAAGAACTGTTCGGATTCTGGGTTCATCCACAGGATGATCATCCCCAGAATTGTTCTGGACATAGATCCTTCTTCTACTTCGTCATTTTCCCTCCAGAACTGTTCGGATTCTGGGTTTATCCACAGGATGATCATTCAAAGAATTGTTCTGTCCGGGGATTCTTCTTCTTCTTCTCTATTTTTCCTCCAGAACTGTTCGGATTATGGGTTCATCCACAGGATGACCATCCCCAGAATTGTTTTGACCAGGGATTTTTCTCCTTCTTCTTCATTTTTCTTCTAGAACTGTTCGGATTCTGGGTTCATGCACATGATGATCATCCCCAGAATTGTTCTGGCCAGGGATTCCTCTTCTTCTTGTTAATTTCTCTTCCTGAACTGTTCGGATTCTGGGTTCATCCACAGGATGATCATCCCCAGAATTGTTTTGGCCAGGGATTCTTCTTCTTCTTCTTCATTTTTCGTCCGGAACTGTTCGGATTCTTGGTTCATCCGCAGGATGATCATTACCAGAATTGTTCTGGCCAGGGATTCTTCTTGTTCTTGTTTATTTCTCTTCCAGAACTGTTCGGATTCTGGGTTCATCCACAGGATGATCATCCCCAGAATTGTTTTGGCCAGGGATTCTTCTTCTTCTTCTTCATTTTTCTTCCAGAACTGTTCGGATTTTGTGTTCACCCGCGGGATGATCATCCCCAGAATTGTTCTGGCCAGGGATTCTTCTAGTTCTTGTTAATTTCTCTTCCTGAACTGTTCGGATTCTGGGTTCATCCACAGGATGATCATCCCCAGAATTGTTCTGGCCAGGGATTCTTCTTCTTCTTCTTCATTTTTCTTCCAGAACTGTTCGGATTCTGAGTTCATCCACAGGATGACCATCCCCAGAATTGTTCTGGACAGGGATTCTTCTTCTTCTTCATCATTTTTCTTCCAGAACTGTTCAGATTCTGGGTTCATCTACATGGTGACCATCTTGGCAAAAAATTATTTTAATATTCGTCTAAACCGAAGACTAGTACACCTAATTAAAAAAAACTTCAAACTCCGTAGACAGTGGAGCCGAAAGTAAATATTGTAAAGTGTCTCAGATAAAATGAAACATCTAGGGTCCGATGAACGTCTGCTGCACAGTTAACCCCTATTGATACTTCTGTCAAAATGTTGAAAATTATTGAATGTTTCTAGTAAATTATATGTAATATAACGTTTTTTCTGTAATATACCTTTTACTATAAACAGGTATGTTCAAATTTCGTATCCCAAATGGTACAGAGTAGGGTGTCAATAGGTGATGGCACGAGTTCTTAAAGTGTTAATAGACGTTCCTTTCACCCTGTACACCTAAGTTGTAAAGGAGATTGGACAGCCGAATGTGTATCGGTGTGATCTGGTTATGTATCGGTGTTTCTATCGCAATTACTCCAGTAGAATCGTAGTTCTACGGCGATCCAGAATGATCGAAAAAGTAGAAAAACTAATCTGGGGATTTTTTCTCGTATTTCGCTCGCTTCGCATCAGGTTTAGTAAAGGAGTATCTTATTTTGAATCAATTATCGAGCCACAAAAACTTTGTTTCAACGATATAACGCCTCTGGCACTTTAAAATGTAAAAGAAGCTTAGCAGAACTGAATAGAAATTCCTTATACATTCGTAATGAAAATCCTCCAGATTTAGTATAAAACACGCACTACTCAAGAAACGAAACAGAATTGGCAAAAGAATATCAGCCGCAAAGAATTTACGATATTATGACATCACACTACGTGTGAGCGATTATGGTGTATTCTTAAGAAATTTAATTGTGACTTTTTGGTTATTAAATCAAAATCGCTATTCTAAAAATAGAATGGTCGTGATTATACAATTAAGCAAGAAACCTGGTGTAGTGTATTTAATACAGATCCAAAATGTGACAGATGAGAGAGAGAGAAACAACTTGCTAGTACTTCCGTAATATTTTGTATATAAGTCACGAATAAAAGAGGAAGTGCCTGTTAGACACTGATCGGCACCATAAGATGTTGTTAATAAAGTCTATAAAGTCACTAAAGTCTGCTTCTTTAAATATTGGCACTTTACCTAGAAAGAAATTTCCATAACTCAAGCACTAAACGACTAAAGTTGTGCGTGAAATTAGAACAATTCAAACACAACCAACAAAACTGTGCATAAAATACGCACAATTTAAACATCAAACAGATAATATTGCGCGGAAAATTTGCACAGGTCAAATATAAAACGGTTGAGATTATGCTTTAAAACTCGCGCAACTCAATCTTGAAACTTTTAACAATGGCGATTAAAACGCGCACAGCAGAATCATAAAAAGATTAAGAATGCGCTTAAAATGACGCACAGCTCAATTATAAAACGGTAATTGCGCTTAAAATCACGCACAGCTCGACCATAAAACGTTAATGCGCCTAAAATCACGTACAACTCTATCATAAAACGGTTAAGAATGCACTTAAAATCACGCACATCTGAATCAAAAACCGGTTAAGAATACGCTTAACAATACGCACAGGATAATCGTAATACGGCTAAGAAGAGCATTCTTAACTGTTCTGTGATTGGTTTGTGCGTATTTTTAAGTGCAATCTTAACCGGTTTATGATTGGCCTGCGGATGTTTTCAAGCGTATTCTTTACCGTTTCATGATTGCGCTGTGCGTGTTTTTAAGCGCATTTTTAATGTTTTATGATTCAGATCTGCGTGATTTTATGCGCAATCTTAACCGTTTTATGATTGAGCTGTGCGTGATTATAAGCGCAATTTTGAGCATTTATCATTGATGTCTGCATGATTTTATGCGTATTTTTAAGCGAATTTACCGTTTTATGATTGAACTGTGCGTGTTTTAAAACGTAATTTTAACCGAGCTGTGCGTGATTTTAAGCGCCATTCTTAGAAGTTTTAGGATTGGGAACCGTTTTATGTTTGATCTGTGCAAATTTTCCGCACAATATTATCTGTTTGATGTTTAAATTGTGTGTATTTTATGCACAGTTTTGTTGGTTATGTTTGAATTGTTCTAATTTCACGCACAACTTTAATCGTTTAGTGCTTGAGTTATGGAATTTTCTTTCTAGATTTTTTGCTTAATTGTATTGTTACGATTTCGGGGGTAGGGTAAAACCCTACAACCCCCGCAACCACACTCAATGGGACCACGACAACAGTGGACTGCGAAATGGGGTCCCAGGTCCAGAAAAACACTAATATTTCACATTGGGAATTTATTTAACTGACTTTGTTCTTACATTTCTTTTGAAACCCCGGGGGCCTGATGGGCCACTTAGAATGCCAGGGTAGTCCTGGATTGCCCACGGACAAGCCGAAGCAGATCCCTCCCTTCTATTACAACCTTCGCGGTGTAACTTCAAGCACACCCCCCATGACACATTCTACACACTTATAGCTGCAATTGTATATGTGGTGCTCCCAAGAATTATAGCCTAAACCCAAAGAAAATTCACATTCCTGGGAACACCACACATAAAATCGCAACAGTATAATCACGACCATTCTATTTTTAGAATAGCGAGCTTGACTTGATAACCAAAAAGTCACAATTAAATTTCTTAAGAATACACCATAATCGCTCACACGTAGTGTGATGTCATAATATCGTAAATTCTTTGCGACTGATATTCTTTTGCCAATTCTGTTTCGTTTCTTGAGTAGTGCGTGTTTTATACTAAATCTGGAGGATTTTCATAACGAATGTATAAGGAATTTCTATTCAGTTCTGCTAAGCTTCTTTTACATTTTAGAGTGACAGAGACTTTATATCGTTGAAACAAAGTTTTTATGGTTCGATAACACTGTGCAACAATTTTGAACTTTTTTTTTTGTCCCTGGGTTCTCATGCTATTTTTTCTATTGCTAGTGTCAAATGATTTACGAAAATACTTATCATTTTGATTTCATTTGGATTTTGCGCCTGGTATTTAGGAAAAACCGTTTTTGCCGTTTTTTGATACTTGGGTGCCTATCTCTCCGATTCTGCTGAACCGATTTATTTCTCACTAAGGAATAATTTGTTCTCCTTTACATGCCCGATAAATCCTCTGAACAGATGATGTTCATACAACTGACACCAGGGGCGCTGTAGTCTCATAAATGTCAGAAAACATGGAAAAATCGAACTTTTTAGCAACTTTGATCAAAAATATCTCGAAAACTAGGACTGTTCCTAACAATCTGTTTTATGGGTTTGATAGAGAATTTAATCAGCTACATTTTCATCTATATACAAATTTTCTCTCTGATTATTTTTTAACCTCGATATTGAGGTTCAAACGAAAAATGAGCATTCAGCCAACTAAATCAAACCTTCACAATTTCGAGTGTTATTGTTTTTTTCCCCGCAATTAGGCAGCACAAGCTTTTATTATATTATTTAATACTTAAATATCGATGTTATGGTGATTTTTATATGACATTTTAAATTTTTAAATATTATTTTATTACTTGGAAACTTGTATAAAACTTTAAGGTATGTGATATACATAAAGTAACAATTACAATTTCAAAAACTAGTTTTAGATTTATTTCGACGAAAATCGCGTAATTATGAGATTAAAATTGTAGGATTGTAGATAAATGTATGAAAATTTTTAAAGAATTATAAAAATAAATGAATTTAGAAAAAGGATTTTTTGCAAAGTTTTCCATATGTAACTGGTATGTAAAAGGTAAAATAGATACTTATTGATTCTAAAACGTAAATTTAACAAGAAATATTCTTTGAAATATTTAAAATTTTGCAATATGCAGTTAATATGCCTTTTTTGTAATAGTCTTTTGAGATTGAAATAACACTGAAATCTTACTGAAAATATTGTTTGAGTTATTACCTTGTATTATATCTAAACGCATTTTATACTGCAATAAGTATTAATAAAGTCCTACAATTGTAAGAAAAGTGAAAATAATACTATAGGTTATCTAAACTTGAAAAGAAAAAGTCAAAATGTATTAAATAGTTAAGTTTTTCTTTAGTTGGCTGAGTGCTCGTTTTTCGTTTGAACCTCAATATGGAGGTTAAAAAACAATCTCAGAGAAAAGTTGTACATGGACGAAAATGTAGCTGATTAAATTCTCTATCAATCCCATAAAACAGATTGTTAGGAACAGTCCTAGTTTTCGAGATATTTTTGATCAAAGTTGCTAAAAAGTTCGATTTTTCCATGTTTTCTGACATTTATGAGACTACAGCGCCCCTGGTGTCAGTTGTACGAACATCATCTGTTCAGAGGATTTATCGGGCATGTAAAGGAGAACAAATTATTCCTTAGTGAGAAATAAATCGGTTCAGCAGAATCGGAGAGATAGGCACCCAAGTATCAAAAAACGGCAAAAACGGTTTTTCCTAAATACCAGGCGCAAAATCCAAATGAAATCAAAATGATAAGTATTTTCGTAAATCATTTGACACTAGCAATAGAAAAAATAGCATGAGAACCCAGGGACAAAATCATCGTTGCACAGTGTAATTGATTCAAAATAAGATACTCCTTTACTAAACCTGATGCGAAGCGAGAGAAATACGAGAAAAAATCCCCAGATTTGTTTTTTCTACTTTTTCGATCATTCCGGATCGCCGCAGAACTGCGATTCTACTGGAGTAATTGCGACAGAAACACCGATACATAACCAGGTCACACCTATACACATTCGGTTGTTTAATCTACTTTAGAACGTAGGTGTATAGATGCTTAATTTTATCTGAGACACTTTAAAATGTTTACTTTCGGCTCCACTGTATACGGGGTTTGAAATTTTTTTTTCATGAGGTATACCAGTCTTTGGTTTAGACGAATATTAAAATGATTTTTTGCCAAATTTAAATACATTTTTATTGATCCTGCTCGTTTGGAGGTCTGGGAGGGGTGGTGGAGTCGCTATATATCTCTCGGACAATTTTGTGGCATCAGTTCATTCTTCTGGTCAAATGGGATCGATGGAGTACCTACCCCTGACTGTCTCTCATCCGAACTCTTTCTTCGCATTTATTATTTGCGTTTGCTACTTTCCGCCTCCCGTTAGATCTTCTGAACCACTTGTTGAATTATTTGATCTTCTTGCACCTTTTGGTTGCTACTTTATTCTGGGAGATTTCAATGTTAATCTTCTTGAGCCAAGTCGCCTGTTCAAGATGAACATGCACCTTATACAAATTATTTTCTAATTAGGATTTTTTAATCTTTGAGGGATAATAATGGGTTTTAATTCATATCGAACTATTTTTGAATAGTTAAATCGCCAGGATATTCATCATGAGTCCTCACATCCTAAAAAGGATACGAATAATTCAACACAAAAGTTGGAAAGTTTTGGCTTCACCAAGACTTTACAAGGGTTTTCGTTACCCCTACTTTTTAAGTCAATGACTTATCCTTAAAGGATTTAAGGACTATTACACTATTTTTAGATACTTTTACTACTAGGAATGTAATGTCATTCAATTAGAGACGAATAGTTTAACTGATATACGGATTTTAGTTTTGGTTAAATCGAGTCATTTCACGAAGTATAAAAAACAAGCCTCACTTTAACGGCAAATATTGAAGAAACTAGGATGCTAAACGATCCTAAATTTTTACCATCCTATTTTCTATATCCTTAACTCTATCTGATATCAATTTGCTACCATTCTATCAAGTAGTTTCTATGATATTAGAGATTGAAAATTGTCAAATTCTTATTGAAAGTAGGTCATTATGCTTAATGCTAATGACACCCGTTCATTCACTTCTTGATCAGCATTTTTTCGTCAGCAAAATAAAGAATATTCAATTTTGCAATGACGCAATATGGGTTCACGAAGTTCACCTTAGTAATTATGTGGGGTAAAAATGATTTTGTATATAGTAAGGCCATGTAACTCCAACGATTGCAAAACTCGGATGCCGCGACCGATTTAACTCGGATACATCCACTTAAAATATAATTTATATTTTTATTTCTGTAATTAATTACTGAAGTATCATAATATAACTATTCTACTTTAAGAAAAACCAAAAATTATATTTTTATCGGTTTAATAAGTGGGTAAGAGAAATATTTTTTAAGCTCGGGTCAGCTGGGTTGTGTACTAAAAATTTAATTTCTGAGAAAATTTTGCTGTTGACAGCTCGTCGCTGGAAAAAGTTTAGTGTTTTTTCTATATAATAAAACATTATTTGCAATCAAAATTATTAATAAAAGTTAGTGTAGTTATTGATCTACAAGGTGAGTAAGAGTTTATTGATAATATAAATAATTCATACAGAAATAAGTGATTTTTGTGAATGTTTACATTTCGATGCATGTCGGATGCGGTGAAAGTCAATGTTTTGGTTCAGAATTTGCATTGCTCAGGACTCTTTTTCTGTTTCAGATGCCAAAGGGAACAAAAGAAAAGACCTATAAGGACAAGCCCGACTCTAAGGAAGGTATTAGGAATGCCTTGCAGTGTGTACGAGATGGTTCTACCATAGCATATGCATCCAAAACATTTAATGTCCCAAGAACAACACTGCACAACAAATTGACCGGCGAATACCCAGAGGAGTGCCCCAATGGCAGGCCAACAATTCTTTCAAAAGAACAGGAAAAAGAACTTGTCAAATGGATCCTGGGATGTGCGGATGGCTGGCATCCCATCGGGAAGGAACAAGTTCTGGACAGCGTTAAACTCATCTGTGAGGTCCACAAAATTCCAAACCATTTTACAGCTGGAAGACCCGGAGACGTTTAGTTCAGGAATTTTCTTAAGCGTCATCCAGAGCTCAGCATGCGCAAGCCAAAATCCTTCTCATTGGAAAGAGCTACTGTTACTGCTGAAGACCTCACGGAATGGTTTCAGAATTGTCTTAAATATTTCACAGAACACAACCTTCTGAGCATTTCACCAGACCGTGTTTTTAATTGCGACGAAAGTGCCTTCTTTTTGACACCGGAAGATGGAAATGTCCTGTCCAGGAGAGGTTCACGTGCAGTTCTATCTCTTAAAAATTCAGGACCGAAGCAATGTATCACAGTACTCCTCAGGGTGTCAGCTACTGGCGAACTTGCTCCTCCAATGGCTGTTCATAAAACTGACATTACTCCAAAAATTGCCATTCACAACGCAGAAGGATGGAAAATGGGAACGTCACCACAGAGTGGCTGGATGGATGGGCCACTTTTCTATGCTGGTCTTTATTTCCCGAAAATTGTTTTCCAACATTCAGAGGAGTCCATTATCAATAACCAGCACGATCAGGCCACCGACAATAATCCTTCAAATGATCCAGTCATCCCTGGAAACCAACTCTCTGCAACTTCTGAGACTCAACCGATCTTCGACACACTAAAACAATGCTATTTCTGGCCAGGAGAAATTCCAAAACGTCGTCAGAAGAAGAGGGTCAAAGCCAGCAATGTCAAACACCAGTATATTGTATCTTCCGAGGAAATTATCGCGGAACAGGAGGAAAAATTGAGGCAGGATTTACAAAAAAAGAAAGAAATTGCTGAACGGAAGTTGACCAGAGAGAGGAACAAAAATATAAGGGCAGAAGAAAAGGAGATAAAAATAAAGGAGAAACACATGGTAAAGGAAAAGGCTCAAATGCCAATTGAAGCTGAAAAGAAAAAACGTGGAAGGAAGTCAGCCAAGAAAACCGAGGAAAAATCAAAGAATTGAGTGCAATCTTAAAATAAATAAAAATATATATAATTAAATAATAAATTATTGAAATGAATTGATGGAATAAAACTCTAAAAAAATGTTTTTGAAATAATATCTTCTCATTTTTATGCATTAAACTTTTCCTTAAAATGAGCATCCGAGTTTGATCGAATTCAACGGAGTTACATAAAAGCGTCGCAGTAACATTCTTGGGCATATATTAATATTGTCGTAATTTTATTAATTTTCATCAATATTATTGCTAAAATTCTATTTCTATTATGATTCTAAATTAAACAAAGAATAATTCTATTGATTTGGAATGGGGGAAAAAATATTTCATCAGTCCAAAAACAAGCATTAAAGTCGCACTCTATGAAAAGTATCCGGATTACCTCTCTTTACTATAAATATGGTTAATTTTTTGTTAAATAAATGAGATTGCGATAGAGATTCCTGAGTTTCACTTCTAGCAGCACGAGAGTGCTTGTTCCAGAGAAATCGCATCTCCCTTTTGGTCCAAGACCAGCGGCATCCTATTGCCTAAGGATTACCAGCGGCCAATTGGCTTCCTACTGCCAGGAAACAGCGGCTTCTCTTCAAGAAGCCTTAAGACCTAGGGCAGGCTTTGAGAATATTTCTGGAGGAATTTTTCCCTAGAGGCATTCATTTGCCGGACTGCAAGGTTGGAAATTTATTTCTAACCTTGGTTAAACTCTCTCGAGGCACCCCCGGGGGTAGCCTACACAAGGGGGCATTACTGCCTTAAGCCCGGTGGCTCGAAAGAGCCGTTACTAGAGGCCGTGAAAACAGCCGAGAGTCAGTCCAAACAGTGGAAGAATTCCCCAGCAAGTTCTCACCAGAGCAAGGGAATAATCTGACAGGATTCGGATTATTCTCTTCCTCTAGCTTCGGCTTTTCAGCTGTTTGGAGCCGAAACATCGCCTATGTACAGATTTCCTCTCTACCTGTCGTATTTTCTCCCTCAGCCACATACCGTTCTCTGCGACTCGTGGTCGCTCCTTGCTTGATTTGGCGCTACTGCCTGATGATTGTCATCAGTTGCTCCGGTCTTATGGTCAGCAGGCTCTTCCGGGTGTTTCTGATCATGATTTGATTCAGTTCTCCTTCAGTATGCCAAAGGTAGACAAGTCAAACCGTTACCGTTTTATGAGAGATCTCAAGCGAGTTGACACTGATTCCCTACTTCGGGCAGCTGCTGATATAGATTGGCAGTCTGTTAATCTCTTGCCGTCGGTCAATGATCGGGCCGAGTTGCTGAGTGGTCTCTTGGGCTCTTTGTTTGAGTCCCATGTTCCCTTCAGAAGGGTACTGTTGCGTAATCCCAGGACCCCTTGGATGCGTCCATACATTCTGAGGGCGATTCAGGATCGCGATAGGGCCTACAGGGAGTGGAGGAGCTCTGGTCAGTCTTCTCACTGGTCTGCTTTTAAAGTTCTTCGTAACAAAGTGAAAACTTTGATTCGCGATGCGAAGTCCAATTACTATCACGGTCAGCTGAACCCATCGCAGGATCCTGCGGTGTTGTGGCGCAACTTGGGCCGTCTTGGTCTACAGAGGACTTCACACTCAGCTGAAGCTGATCCTAATGTTCTCAATTCATTTTTCTGCTCAGCCACTCCGCGTCAAGATAGCCCTTGTCCTCTTCATCTTTTTACAGATACTCCGGTGCCTGAATTTAATTTTCAGTGCGTGCCCTCACACGTAGTCCTTTCGGCTATACAGCGAGTCAAATCTTCTGCAGTTGGGGTTGATGGAATCTCTCTCGATTTGATCCGCTTGATTCTTCCAGTCATACTTCCATGTCTGACAGATCTCGTCAATTTTGCCATCACATCTTCTTCTTTCCCACTTTCTTGGAAAAGAGCTGTGGTGGTTCCCATCTCTAAAGTGTCTGCGCCCTCCGCTGTTTCTGACTTCAGGCTAATTAGTATCCTGCCTGCGCTGTCAAAGCCCCTCGAGATCATCCTTCTGGATCAGATGACTGCACATCTGGAACGTAACAACCTCCTGTGTGAATTTCAGTCTGGTTTTCGAAAGAATCACAGTACTGTCTCGGCTCTCCTTAGAATCAATCATGATATTGCTTGGGCTTTGGATAGAGCCATGTTTAGCGTTCTGGTCCTTTTGGACTTCTCTAAGGCTTTTGATAGCATTTCACACTCCCTTCTCTGTAACAAGCTTCAGGGACTCTTCGGTTTCTCTACGGTGTCCGTCCGTCTTATACAATCCTACCTTGCATCTAGATCTCAAATTGTAAGGTCTGGTCATTCAACCTCGTCTGCCCTCGATCTTACTCGCGGTGTTCCCCAGGGTACCATTTTGGGACCTATTCTTTTCTCTCTTTTCATTAATGATCTCCCGCAGGTTCTCAGATATTGTGGGTACCATTTGTATGCAGACGATCTTCAGATTTACTGCTCTGGAGATCCGTTAAATTCATCTCACGCGTTCGATGCTGTGAATGATGATTTGGAGAGGATCTTACACTGGGCCAACAATAATGGTCTGGTCCTGAATGCCAGAAAGTCGCAGGCACTTCTGGTGCACTCAAGAGGAAGAAACCCAATCTCCTTTCCACTTTTCCTTTCGGATGAAGAGATTCCACTCTCTTCCAAGGTGAAAAATCTAGGTGTCATCTTTAATGACACACTGACTTGGTCGGATCACGTAGCTGAGATTTGCCGCAAGGTTTTTCTCACTTTGAGAACTTTACGACGGTATCAAACATTTACACCCCGAGAAACCAGATTGCTTCTGGTTAGAGCACTTATTGTGCCATTTTTCACCTACGGGTGTGAGTTGTTCTTCAAAGCACATGCTGAGGACCACAATCGTCTGAGACTTGCATTTAATTCATGTCTGCGCTATGTCTTCGGACTTCGCAAATACGATCATGTGTCCGCATATAGTGATTCCATACTCGGTCTTCCACTGCCCGGTTATCTCGATACCCGTGTGGTGGATTTCATTTCCAGGGTTCTTTCGACTGGTAGGCCGCGGTACCTCACGGAGCTTGTGGTTGCTGGATCATCTTCCAGGTCTTCGTATCTCCGTGTGCCTGGTTCAGGGAGTCGTAATTTTCGCAACTCCATATTTGTGGAGGGTGCTATTCCCTGGAATGCCTTGGCTAGGGAGCGAAAGAGGGGGCTTATCTTGAGTCATGTGGCCTCCATTCACAACTCGTCCTAACCAATTGTACAGGGCCAATTTTGTTCAGAGGACAGTTTGTCCTAAGTCTATTAAATAAATTGAATTGAATTGAATTGAATTTTTCAAATAACTCTAGAAAAATTCATGAAAAGTTGAATTCATATTGAACAAGATTTTTCGAGTTTTCAATTTGTTCGGGTATTCAGAAAAAATTCACGAAAATTTCCAAAATCTCCAAAAATCATATTAACGCTGATCTTATAATTTATGTTAGTTTTTATATTAAGTGATCACAAAAGGAAAGTCAAATATTGAATGAAAACTTTCTGAAAATTTCATGAAAATTTCAATTCATATTGAATAAGTTTTTTCGACCTTTCATATGGTTCGGGTGTTTCTGAAAAATTTCATAAAAATTCTTAAAATTTCCAAAATTTCATGAAATTTTCAATATAATTTAAAGAAAAGAAGCATATGTAAAAAATTCCAGAGATAGTCACCATGTGGTTCGACTCAGAACAGATCATTTCTGGACGCGAGATGCAGAGGAAGAGAATACCCTATCCAATACAACGCTAGACACAGTGATCATGTGGATAGACCAAGAATCCGAAAAGTTCTGGAGGAAAAATTAAGAAGAAGAAGAAGAATCCGTGGCCAGAACAATTCCGGGGATGGTCTTCCTGTGGATGAACCCAGAATCCAAACAGTTTTGGAGAAAAAATGAAGAAGAAGAAGAATCCCTGGCCAGAACAATTCTGGGGATGGTCATCCTGTGGATGAACCCATAATCCGAACAGTTCTGGAGAAAAAATAGAGGAGAAAAAGAAGAATCCCTGCCCAGAAGAATTCTGGGGATGGTCATCCTGTGGATGAACCCAGAATCCGAACAGTTCTGGAGGAAAAATGAAGAAGAAGAATCTCTGGCCAGAACAATTCTGGGGATGGTCATCCTGTGGATGAACCCATAATCCGAACAGTTCTGAAAGATAAATGAAGAATAAGAAGAAGAATCCCTGTCCAGAACAATTCTGGGGATGGTCATCCTGTGGATGAACCCATAATCCGAACAGTTCTGGAGAAAAAATAGAGGAGAAAAAGAAGAATCCCTGCCCAGAAGAATTCTGGGGATGGTCATCCTATGGATGAACCCAGAATCCGAACAGTTCTGGAAGAAAAATGAAGAAGAAGAAGAAGAATCCCTGGCCAGAACAATTCTGGGGATGGTCATCATGTGGATGAACCCAGAATCCGAACAGTTCTGGAGAAAAAATAGAGAAGAAGGAGAAGACTCCCTGGCCAGAACAATTCTGGGGATGATCATCCTGCGGATGAACCCAGAATCCGAACAGTTCTGGAAGAAAAATGAAGAAGAAGAAGAAGAATCCCTGGCCAGAACAATTCTGTGGATGATCATCCTGCGAATGGACCCAGAATCCGAACAGTTCTGGAAGAAAAATCAAGAAGAAGAAGAAGAAACCCTGGCCAGAACAATACTGGGGATGGTCATCATGTGGATGAACCCGTATTCCGAACAGTTCTGAAGGAAAAATAGAGAAGAAGAAGAAGAATCCCTGTCCAGAACAATTCTGGTGATGGTCATCCTGTGGATGAACCCAGAATCCGAAAAGTTCTGGAGGAGAAATTAAGAAGAAGAAGAAGAATCCCTGTCCAGAACAATTCTGGGGATGGTCTTCATGTGGATGAACCCAGAATCCGAACAGTTCTGGAAGAAAAATTAAGAAGAAGAAGAAGAATCATTGGCCAGAACAATTCTGGGGATGGTCATCCTGTGGATGAACCCAGAATCCGAACAGTTCTGGAAGAAAAATGAAGAAGAAGAAGAAGAATCCCTGGCCAGAACAATTCTGGGGATGGTCATTTTGTGGATGAACCCAGAATCCGAACAGTTCTGGAGGAAAAATGAAGAAGAAGAAGAATCCCTGTCCAGAACAATTCTGGGGATGGTCATCCTGTGCATGAACCCATAATCCGAACATTTCTGGAAGAAAAATAGAGAAGAAGAAGAAGAAACCCTGTCCAGAACAATTCCGGGGATGGTCATCCTGTAGATGAACCCAGAATCCGAGCAGTTGTGGAGGAAAAATTAGAGAAGAAGAAGGTGAATCCCTGGCCAGAACAATTCTGGGGATGATCATTCTGTGGATGGACCCATAATCCGAACAGTTCTGGAGGAAAAATAGAGAAGAAGAAGAAGAATCCCTGTCCAGAACAATTCTGGTGATGGTCATCCTGTGGATGAACCCGGAATCCGAACAGTTCTGGAGAAAAAATAGAGAAGAAGAAGAAGAATCCCTGGCCAGAACAATTCTGGGGATGATCATCCTGCGGATGAACCCAGAATCCGAACAGTTCTGGAAGAAAAATGAAGAAGAAGTAGAAGAATCCCTGCCCAGAACAATTCTGGGGATGATTATCCTGCGGATGAACCAAGAATCCGAACAGTTCTGGAAGAAAAATGAAGAAGAAGAAGAAGAAGAATCCCTGGCCAGAACAATTCTGGGGATGGTCATCATGTGGATGAACCCAGAATCCGAACAGTTCTGGAGAAAAAATAGAGGAGAAGAAGAAGAATCCCTGGCCAGAACAATTCTGGGGATGGTCATCATGTGGATGAACCCAGAATCCGAACAGTTCTGGAAGAAAAATTAAGAAGAAGAAGAAGAATCCCTGGCCAGAACAATTCTGGGGATGGTCATCATGTGGATGAACCCAGAATCCGAACAGTTCTGGAGAAAAAATAGAAAAGAAGAAGAAGAGTCCCTGGCCAGAACAATTCTGGGGATGATCATCCTGCGGATGAACCCAGAATCCGAACAGTTCTGGAGAAAAAATAGAAAAGAAGAAGAAGAATCCCTGGCCAGAACAATTCTGGGGATGATCATCCTGCGGATGAACCCAGAATCCGAACAGTTCTGGAAGAAAAATGAAGAAGAAGAAGAAGAATCCCTGGCCAGAACAATTCTGGGGATGGTCATCATGTGGATGAACCCAGAATCCGAACAGTTCTGGAGAAAAAATAGAGAGGAAGGAGAAGATACCCTGGCCAGAACAATTCTGGGGATGGTCATCATGTGGATGAACCCAGAATCCGAACAGTTCTGGAAGAAAAATTAAGAAGAAGAAGAAGAATCCCTGGCCAGAACAATTCTGGGGATGATCATCCTGCGGATGAACCCAGAATCCGAACAGTTCTGGAAGAAAAATGAAGAAGAAGAAGAAGAATCCCTGGCCAGAACAATTCTGGGGATGATCATCATGTGGATGAACCCAGAATCCGAACAGTTCTGGAAGAAAAATTAAGAAGAAGAAGAAGAATCCCTGGCCAGA
This sequence comes from Phlebotomus papatasi, assembly GCF_024763615.1. Classification (NCBI taxonomy): domain Eukaryota; kingdom Metazoa; phylum Arthropoda; class Insecta; order Diptera; family Psychodidae; genus Phlebotomus; species Phlebotomus papatasi. The sequence continues at coordinate 56,778 of NW_026604807.1, forward strand.
ACAATTCTGGGGATGGTCATCATGTGGATGAACCCAGAATCCGAACAGTTCTGGAGAAAAAATAGAGAGGAAGGAGAAGATACCCTGGCCAGAACAATTCTGGGGATGGTCATCATGTGGATGAACCCATAATCCGAACAGTTCTGGAGAAAAAATAGAGAAGAAGAAGAAGAATCCCTGGCCAGAACAATTCTGGGGATGATCATCCTGCGGATGAACCCAGAATCCGAACAGTTCTGGAAGAAAAATGAAGAAGAAGAAGAATCCCTGGCCAGAACAATTCTGGGGATGGTCATCATGTGGATGAACCCAGAATCCGAACAGTTCTGGAAGAAAAATTAAGAAGAAGAAGAAGAATCCCTGGCCAGAACAATTCTGGGGATGGTCATCATGTGGATGAACCCAGAATCCGAACAGTTCTGGAGAAAAAATAGAGAGGAAGGAGAAGATACCCTGGCCAGAACAATTCTGGGGATGGTCATCATGTGGATGAACCCATAATCCGAACAGTTCTGGAGAAAAAATAGAGAAGAAGAAGAAGAATCCCTGGCCAGAACAATTCTGGGGATGATCATCCTGCGGATGAACCCAGAATCCGAACAGTTCTGGAAGAAAAATGAAGAAGAAGAAGAATCCCTGGCCAGAACAATTCTGGGGATGGTCATCCTGTGGATGAACCCAGAATCCGAACAGTTCTGGAAGAAAAATGAAGAAGAAGAAGAAGAATCCCTGGCCAGATCAATTCTGGGGATGATCATCCTGCGGATGAACCCAGAATCCGAACAGTTCTGGAAGAAAAATGAAGAAGAAGAAGAAGAATCCCTGGCCAGAACAATTCTGGGGATGGTCATCATGTGGATGAACCCAGAATCCGAACAGTTCTGGAGAAAAAATAGAGAAGCAGGAGAAGAATCCCTGTCCAGAACAATTCTGGGGATGGTCATCATGTGGATGAACCCAGAATCCGAACAGTTCTGGAAGAAAAATGAAGAAGAAGAAGAAGAATCCCTGGCCAGAACAATTCTGGGGATGGTCATCATGTGGATGAACCCAGAATCCGAACAGTTCTGGAGAAAAAATAGAGAGGAAGGAGAAGATACCCTGGCCAGAACAATTCTGGGGATGGTCATCATGTGGATGAACCCATAATCCGAACAGTTCTGGAGAAAAAATAGAGAAGAAGAAGAAGAATCCCTGGCCAGAACAATTCTGGGGATGATCATCCTGCGGATGAACCCAGAATCCGAACAGTTCTGGAGAAAAAATAGAGAGGAAGGAGAAGATACCCTGGCCAGAACAATTCTGGGGATGGTCATCATGTGGATGAACCCATAATCCGAACAGTTCTGGAGAAAAAATAGAGAAGAAGAAGAAGAATCCCTGGCCAGAACAATTCTGGGGATGATCATCCTGCGGATGAACCCAGAATCCGAACAGTTCTGGAAGAAAAATGAAGAAGAAGAAGAATCCCTGGCCAGAACAATTCTGGGGATGGTCATCCTGCGGATGAACCCAGAATCCGAACAGTTCTGGAAGAAAAATGAAGAAGAAGAAGAAGAATCCCTGGCCAGAACAATTCTGGGGATGGTCGTCATGTGGATGAACCCAGAATCCGAACAGTTCTGGAGAAAAAATAGAGAGGAAGGAGAAGATACCCTGGCCAGAACAATTCTGGGGATGGTCATCATGTGGATGAACCCATAATCCGAACAGTTCTGGAAGAAAAATGAAGAAGAAGAAGAAGAATCCCTGGCCAGAACAATTCTGGGGATGGTCATCATGTGGATGAACCCAGAAACCGAACAGTTCTGGAGAAAAAATAGAGAAGAAGAAGAAGAATCCCTGGCCAGAACAATTCTAGGGATGGTCATCCTGTGGATGAACCCAGAATCCGAACAGTTCTGGAAGAAAAATTAAGAAGAAGAAGAAGAATCCCTGGCCAGAACAATTCTGGGGATGGTCATCATGTGGATGAACCCAGAATCCGAACAGTTCTGGAAGAAAAATTAAGAATAAGAAGAAGAATCCCTGGCCAGAACAATTCTGGGGATGGTCATCATGTGGATGAACCCATAATCCGAACAGTTCTGGAGAAAAAATAGAGAAGAAGAAGAAGAATCCCTGGCCAGAACAATTCTAGGGATGATCATCCTGCGGATGAACCCAGAATCCGAACAGTTCTGGAAGAAAAATGAAGAAGAAGAAGAAGAATCCCTGGCCAGAACAATTCTGGGGATGGTCATCATGTGGATGAACCCAGAATCCGAACAGTTCTGGAGAAAAAATAGAGAAGCAGAAGAAGAATCCCTAGCCAGAACAATTCTGGGGATGATCATCCTGCGGATGAACCCAGAATCCGAACAGTTCTGGAAGAAAAATGAAGAAGAAGAAGAAGAATCCCTGGCCAGAACAATTCTGGGGATGATCATCCTGCGGATGAACCCAGAATCCGAACAGTTCTGGAAGAAAAATTAAGAAGAAGAAGAAGAATCCCTGGCCAGAACAATTCTGGGGATGGTCATCATGTGGATGAACCCAGAATCCGAACAGTTCTGGAAGAAAAATTAAGAAGAAGAAGAAGAATCCCTGGCCAGAACAATTCTGGGGATGGTCATCATGTGGATGAACCCAGAATCCGAACAGTTCTGGAGAAAAAATAGAGAAGAAGAAGAAGAATCCCTGGCCAGAACAATTCTGGGGATGATCATCCTGCGGATGAACCCAGAATCCGAACAGTTCTGGAAGAAAAATGAAGAAGAAGAAGAAGAATCCCTGGCCAGATCAATTCTGGGGATGATCATCCTGCGGATGAACCCAGAATCCGAACAGTTCTGGAAGAAAAATGAAGAAGAAGAAGAAGAATCCCTGGCCAGAACAATTCTGGGGATGGTCATCATGTGGATGAACCCAGAATCCGAACAGTTCTGGAGAAAAAATAGAGAAGCAGGAGAAGAATCCCTGGCCAGAACAATTCTGGGGATGGTCATCATGTGGATGAACCCAGAATCCGAACAGTTCTGGAAGAAAAATGAAGAAGAAGAAGAAGAATCCCTGGCCAGAACAATTCTGGGGATGGTCATCATGTGGATGAACCCAGAAACCGAACAGTTCTGGAGAAAAAATAGAGAAGAAGAAGAAGAATCCCTGGCCAGAACAATTCTAGGGATGGTCATCCTGTGGATGAACCCAGAATCCGAACAGTTCTGGAAGAAAAATTAAGAAGAAGAAGAAGAATCCCTGGCCAGAACAATTCTGGGGATGGTCATCATGTGGATGAACCCAGAATCCGAACAGTTCTGGAAGAAAAATTAAGAAGAAGAAGAAGAATCCCTGGCCAGAACAATTCTGGGGATGGTCATCATGTGGATGAACCCATAATCCGAACAGTTCTGGAGAAAAAATAGAGAAGAAGAAGAAGAATCCCTGGCCAGAACAATTCTGGGGATGATCATCCTGCGGATGAACCCAGAATCCGAACAGTTCTGGAAGAAAAATTAAGAAGAAGAAGAAGAATCCCTGGCCAGAACAATTCTGGGGATGGTCATCATGTGAATGAACCCAGAATCCGAACAGTTCTGGAGAAAAAATAGAGAAGCAGGAGAAGAATCCCTGGCCAGAACAATTCTGGGGATGGTCATCATGTGGACGAACCCAGAATCCGAACAGTTCTGGAAGAAAAATTAAGAAGAAGAAGAAGAATCCCTGGCCAGAACAATTCTGGGGATGGTCATCATGTGGATGAACCCATAATCCGAACAGTTCTGGAGAAAAAATAGAGAAGAAGAAGAAGAATCCCTGGCCAGAACAATTCTAGGGATGGTCATCCTGTGGATGAACCCAGAATCCGAACAGTTCTGGAAGAAAATTAAGAAGAAGAAGAAGAATCCCTGGCCAGAACAATTCTGGGGATGGTCATCATGTGGATGAACCCAGAATCCGAACAGTTCTGGAAGAAAAATTAAGAAGAAGAAGAAGAATCCCTGGCCAGAACAATTCTGGGGATGGTCATCATGTGGATGAACCCATAATCCGAACAGTTCTGGAGAAAAAATAGAGAAGAAGAAGAAGAATCCCTGGCCAGAACAATTCTGGGGATGATCATCCTGCGGATGAACCCAGAATCCGAACAGTTCTGGAAGAAAAATTAAGAAGAAGAAGAAGAATCCCTGGCCAGAACAATTCTGGGGATGGTCATCATGTGAATGAACCCAGAATCCGAACAGTTCTGGAAGAAAAATGAAGAAGAAGAAGAAGAATCCCTGGCCAGAACAATTCTGGGGATGGTCATCATGTGGATGAACCCAGAATCCGAACAGTTCTGGAGAAAAAATAGAGAAGAAGAAGAAGAATCCCTGGCCAGAACAATTCTGGGGATGATCATCCTGCGGATGAACCCAGAATCCGAACAGTTCTGGAAGAAAAATGAAGAAGAAGAAGAAGAATCCCTGGCCAGAACAATTCTGGGGATGATCATCCTGCGGATGAACCCAGAATCCGAACAGTTCTGGAAGAAAAATTAAGAATAAGAAGAAGAATCCCTGGCCAGAACAATTCTGGGGATGGTCATCATGTGGATGAACCCAGAATCCGAACAGTTCTGGAAGAAAAATTAAGAAGAAGAAGAAGAATCCCTGGCCAGAACAATTCTGGGGATGGTCATCATGTGGATGAACCCATAATCCGAACAGTTCTGGAGAAAAAATAGAGAAGAAGAAGAAGAATCCCTGGCCAGAACAATTCTGGGGATGATCATCCTGCGGATGAACCCAGAATCCGAACAGTTCTGGAAGAAAAATGAAGAAGAAGAAGAAGAATCCCTGGCCAGAACAATTCTGGGGATGGTCATCATGTGGATGAACCCAGAATCCGAACAGTTCTGGAGAAAAAATAGAGAAGCAGGAGAAGAATCCCTGGCCAGAACAATTCTGGGGATGGTCATCATGTGGATGAACCCAGAATCCGAACAGTTCTGGAAGAAAAATGAAGAAGAAGAAGAAGAATCCCTGGCCAGAACAATTCTGGGGTGGTCATCATGTGGATGAACCCAGAAACCGAACAGTTCTGGAGAAAAAATAGAGAAGAAGAAGAAGAATCCCTGGCCAGAACAATTCTAGGGATGGTCATCCTGTGGATGAACCCAGAATCCGAACAGTTCTGGAAGAAAAATTAAGAAGAAGAAGAAGAATCCCTGGCCAGAACAATTCTGGGGATGGTCATCATGTGGATGAACCCAGAATCCGAACAGTTCTGGAAGAAAAATTAAGAAGAAGAAGAAGAATCCCTGGCCAGAACAATTCTGGGGATGGTCATCATGTGGATGAACCCATAATCCGAACAGTTCTGGAGAAAAAATAGAGAAGAAGAAGAAGAATCCCTGGCCAGAACAATTCTGGGGATGATCATCCTGCGGATGAACCCAGAATCCGAACAGTTCTGGAAGAAAAATTAAGAAGAAGAAGAAGAATCCCTGGCCAGAACAATTCTGGGGATGGTCATCATGTGAATGAACCCAGAATCCGAACAGTTCTGGAAGAAAAATGAAGAAGAAGAAGAAGAATCCCTGGCCAGAACAATTCTGGGGATGGTCATCATGTGGATGAACCCAGAATCCGAACAGTTCTGGAGAAAAAATAGAGAAGAAGAAGAAGAATCCCTGGCCAGAACAATTCTGGGGATGATCATCCTGCGGATGAACCCAGAATCCGAACAGTTCTGGAAGAAAAATGAAGAAGAAGAAGAAGAATCCCTGGCCAGAACAATTCTGGGGATGATCATCCTGCGGATGAACCCAGAATCCGAACAGTTCTGGAAGAAAAATTAAGAATAAGAAGAAGAATCCCTGGCCAGAACAATTCTGGGGATGGTCATCATGTGGATGAACCCATAATCCGAACAGTTCTGGAGAAAAAATAGAGAAGAAGAAGAAGAATCCCTGGCCAAAACAATTCTGGGGATGATCATCCTGCGGATGAACCCAGAATCCGAACAGTTCTGGAAGAAAAATTAAGAAGAAGAAGAAGAATCCCTGGCCAGAACAATTCTGGGGATGGTCATCATGTGGATGAACCCAGAATCCGAACAGTTCTGGAAGAAAAATCAAGAAGAAGAAGAAGAAACCCTGGCCAGAACAATACTGGGGATGGTCATCATGTGGATGAACCCATATTCCGAACAGTTCCGGAGAAAAAATGAAGAAGAAGAAGAAGAATCTCTGGCCAGAACAATTCTGGTTATGGTCATCATGTGGATGAACCCAGAATCCGAACAGTTCTGGAAAAATAGAGAAGAAGAAGAAGAATCCCTGGCCAGAACAATTCTGGGGATGGTCATCCTGCGGATGGCCCCAAAATACGAACGGTTCTGGAGGAAAAATAGAGAAGAAGAAGAAGAATCTCTGGCCAGAACAATTCTGGGGATGGTCATTCTGTGGATGAACTCAGAATCCGAACAGTTATGGAAGAAAAATGAAGAAGAAGGAGAATCCCTGTCCAGAACAATTCTGGGGATGATCATCCTGCGGATGAACCCAGAATCCGAACAGTTCTGGAAGAAAAATGAAGAAGAAGAAGAAGAATCCCTGGCCAGAACAATTTTGTGGATGATCATCCTGCGAATGGACCCAGAATCCGAACAGTTCTGGAAGAAAAATTAGAGAAGAAGAAGGTGAATCCCTGGCCAGAACAATTCTGGGGATGATCATTCTGTGGATGAACCCATAATCCGAACAGTTCTGAAGGAAAAATAGAGAAGAAGAAGAAGAATCCCTGTCCAGAACAATTCTGGGGATGATCATCCTGTGGATGAACCCAGAATCCGAAAAGTTCTGGAGGAGAAATTAAGAAGAAGAAGAAGAATCCCTGTCCAGAACAATTCTGGGGATGGTCATCCTGCGGATGGCCCCAAAATACGAACGGTTCTGGAGGAAAAATAGAGAAGAAGAAGAAGAATCTCTGGCCAGAACAATTCTGGGGATGGTCATTCTGTGGATGAACTCAGAATCCGAACAGTTATGGAGGAAAAATGAAGAAGAAGGAGAATCCCTGTCCAGAACAATTCTGGGGATGATCATCCTGCGGATGAACCCAGAATCCTAACAGTTCTGGAAGAAAAATGAAGAAGAAGAAGAAGAATCCCTGGCCAGATCAATTCTGGGGATGATCATCCTGCGGATGAACCCAGAATCCGAACAGTTCTGGAAGAAAAATGAAGAAGAAGAAGAAGAATCCCTGGCCAGAACAATTCTGGGGATGGTCATCATGTGGATGAACCCAGAATCCGAACAGTTCTGGAGAAAAAATAGAGAAGAAGAAGAAGAATCCCTGGCCAGAACAATTCTGGGGATGATCATCCTGCGGATGAACCCAGAATCCGAACAGTTCTGGAAGAAAAATGAAGAAGAAGAAGAAGAATCCCTGGCCAGAACAATTCTGGGGATGATCATCCTGCGGATGAACCCAGAATCCGAACAGTTCTGGAAGAAAAATTAAGAAGAAGAAGAAGAATCCCTGGCCAGAACAATTCTGGGGATGGTCATCATGTGGATGAACCCAGAATCCGAACAGTTCTGGAGAAAAAATAGAGAAGAAGGAGAAGACTCCCTGGCCAGAACAATTCTGGGGATGATCATCCTGCGGATGAACCCAGAATCCGAACAGTTCTGGAAGAAAAATGAAGAAGAAGAAGAAGAATCCCTGGCCAGAACAATTCTGTGGATGATCATCCTGCGAATGGACCCAGAATCCGAACAGTTCTGGAAGAAAAATCAAGAAGAAGAAGAAGAAACCCTGGCCAGAACAATACTGGGGATGGTCATCATGTGGATGAACCCATATTCCGAACAGTTCCGGAGAAAAAATGAAGAAGAAGAAGAAGAATCTCTGGCCAGAACAATTCTGGGGATGATCATCCTGCGGATGAACCCAGAATCCGAACAGTTCTGGAGAAAAAATAGAAAAGAAGAAGAAGAATCCCTGGCCAGAACAATTCTGGGGATGATCATCCTGCGGATGAACCCAGAATCCGAACAGTTCTGGAAGAAAAATGAAGAAGAAGAAGAAGAGTCCCTGGCCAGAACAATTCTGGGGATGGTCATCATGTGGATGAACCCAGAATCCGAACAGTTCTGGAGAAAAAATAGAGAGGAAGGAGAAGATACCCTGGCCAGAACAATTCTGGGGATGGTCATCATGTGGATGAACCCAGAATCCGAACAGTTCTGGAAGAAAAATTAAGAAGAAGAAGAAGAATCCCTGGCCAGAACAATTCTGGGGATGATCATCCTGCGGATGAACCCAGAATCCGAACAGTTCTGGAAGAAAAATGAAGAAGAAGAAGAAGAATCCCTGGCCAGAACAATTCTGGGGATGATCATCATGTGGATGAACCCAGAATCCGAACAGTTCTGGAAGAAAAATTAAGAAGAAGAAGAAGAATCCCTGGCCAGAACAATTCTGGGGATGGTCATCATGTGGATGAACCCAGAATCCGAACAGTTCTGGAAGAAAAATAGAGAGGAAGGAGAAGATACCCTGGCCAGAACAATTCTGGGGATGGTCATCATGTGGATGAACCCATAATCCGAACAGTTCTGGAGAAAAAATAGAGAAGAAGAAGAAGAATCCCTGGCCAGAACAATTCTGGGGATGATCATCCTGCGGATGAACCCAGAATCCGAACAGTTCTGGAAGAAAAATGAAGAAGAAGAAGAATCCCTGGCCAGAACAATTCTGGGGATGGTCATCCTGCGGATGAACCCAGAATCCGAACAGTTCTGGAAGAAAAATGAAGAAGAAGAAGAAGAATCCCTGGCCAGAACAATTCTGGGGATGGTCATCATGTGGATGAACCCAGAATCCGAACAGTTCTGGAGAAAAAATAGAGAGGAAGGAGAAGATACCCTGGCCAGAACAATTCTGGGGATGGTCATCATGTGGATGAACCCATAATCCGAACAGTTCTGGAGAAAAAATAGAGAAGAAGAAGAAGAATCCCTGGCCAGAACAATTCTGGGGATGATCATCCTGCGGATGAACCCAGAATCCGAACAGTTCTGGAAGAAAAATGAAGAAGAAGAAGAATCCCTGGCCAGAACAATTCTAGGGATGGTCATCCTGTGGATGAACCCAGAATCCGAACAGTTCTGGAAGAAAAATTAAGAAGAAGAAGAAGAATCCCGGGCCAGAACAATTCTGGGGATGGTCATCATGTGGATGAACCCAGAATCCGAACAGTTCTGGAAGAAAAATTAAGAAGAAGAAGAAGAATCCCTGGCCAGAACAATTCTGGGGATGGTCATCATGTGGATGAACCCATAATCCGAACAGTTCTGGAGAAAAAATAGAGAAGAAGAAGAAGAATCCCTGGCCAGAACAATTCTGGGGATGATCATCCTGCGGATGAACCCAGAATCCGAACAGTTCTGGAAGAAAAATGAAGAAGAAGAAGAATCCCTGGCCAGAACAATTCTGGGGATGGTCATCCTGTGGATGAACCCAGAATCCGAACAGTTCTGGAAGAAAAATGAAGAAGAAGAAGAAGAATCCCTGGCCAGATCAATTCTGGGGATGATCATCCTGCGGATGAACCCAGAATCCGAACAGTTCTGGAAGAAAAATGAAGAAGAAGAAGAAGAATCCCTGGCCAGAACAATTCTGGGGATGGTCATCATGTGGATGAACCCAGAATCCGAACAGTTCTGGAGAAAAAATAGAGAAGCAGGAGAAGAATCCCTGTCCAGAACAATTCTGGGGATGGTCATCATGTGGATGAACCCAGAATCCGAACAGTTCTGGAAGAAAAATGAAGAAGAAGAAGAAGAATCCCTGGCCAGAACAATTCTGGGGATGGTCATCATGTGGATGAACCCATAATCCGAACAGTTCTGGAGAAAAAATAGAGAAGAAGAAGAAGAATCCCTGGCCAGAACAATTCTGGGGATGATCATCCTGCGGATGAACCCAGAATCCGAACAGTTCTGGAAGAAAAATGAAGAAGAAGAAGAATCCCTGGCCAGAACAATTCTGGGGATGGTCATCCTGCGGATGAACCCAGAATCCGAACAGTTCTGGAAGAAAAATGAGGAAGAAGAAGAAGAATCCCTGGCCAGAACAATTCTGGGGATGGTCATCATGTGGATGAACCCAGAATCCGAACAGTTCTGGAGAAAAAATAGAGAGGAAGGAGAAGATACCCTGGCCAGAACAATTCTGGGGATGGTCATCATGTGGATGAACCCATAATCCGAACAGTTCTGGAGAAAAAATAGAGAAGAAGAAGAAGAATCCCTGGCCAGAACAATTCTGGGGATGATCATCCTGCGGATGAACCCAGAATCCGAACAGTTCTGGAGAAAAAATAGAGAGGAAGGAGAAGATACCCTGGCCAGAACAATTCTGGGGATGGTCATCATGTGGATGAACCCATAATCCGAACAGTTCTGGAGAAAAAATAGAGAAGAAGAAGAAGAATCCCTGGCCAGAACAATTCTGGGGATGATCATCCTGCGGATGAACCCAGAATCCGAACAGTTCTGGAAGAAAAATGAAGAAGAAGAAGAATCCCTGGCCAGAACAATTCTGGGGATGGTCATCCTGCGGATGAACCCAGAATCCGAACAGTTCTGGAAGAAAAATGAAGAAGAAGAAGAAGAAGAATCCCTGGCCAGAACAATTCTGGGGATGGTCATCATGTGGATGAACCCAGAATCCGAACAGTTCTGGAGAAAAAATAGAGAGGAAGGAGAAGATACCCTGGCCAGAACAATTCTGGGGATGGTCATCATGTGGATGAACCCATAATCCGAACAGTTCTGGAAGAAAAATGAAGAAGAAGAAGAAGAATCCCTGGCCAGAACAATTCTGGGGATGGTCATCATGTGGATGAACCCAGAAACCGAACAGTTCTGGAGAAAAAATAGAGAAGAAGAAGAAGAATCCCTGGCCAGAACAATTCTAGGGATGGTCATCCTGTGGATGAACCCAGAATCCGAACAGTTCTGGAAGAAAAATTAAGAAGAAGAAGAAGAATCCCTGGCCAGAACAATTCTGGGGATGGTCATCATGTGGATGAACCCAGAATCCGAACAGTTCTGGAAGAAAAATTAAGAAGAAGAAGAAGAATCCCTGGCCAGAACAATTCTGGGGATGGTCATCATGTGGATGAACCCATAATCCGAACAGTTCTGGAGAAAAAATAGAGAAGAAGAAGAAGAATCCCTGGCCAGAACAATTCTAGGGATGATCATCCTGCGGATGAACCCAGAATCCGAACAGTTCTGGAAGAAAAATTAAGAAGAAGAAGAAGAATCCCTGGCCAGAACAATTCTGGGGATGGTCATCATGTGGATGAACCCAGAATCCGAACAGTTCTGGAGAAAAAATAGAGAAGCAGAAGAAGAATCCCTAGCCAGAACAATTCTGGGGATGATCATCCTGCGGATGAACCCAGAATCCGAACAGTTCTGGAAGAAAAATGAAGAAGAAGAAGAAGAATCCCTGGCCAGAACAATTCTGGGGATGATCATCCTGCGGATGAACCCAGAATCCGAACAGTTCTGGAAGAAAAATTAAGAAGAAGAAGAAGAATCCCTGGCCAGAACAATTCTGGGGATGGTCATCATGTGGATGAACCCAGAATCCGAACAGTTCTGGAAGAAAAATTAAGAAGAAGAAGAAGAATCCCTGGCCAGAACAATTCTGGGGATGGTCATCATGTGGATGAACCCAGAATCCGAACAGTTCTGGAGAAAAAATAGAGAAGAAGAAGAAGAATCCCTGGCCAGAACAATTCTGGGGATGATCATCCTGCGGATGAACCCAGAATCCGAACAGTTCTGGAAGAAAAATGAAGAAGAAGAAGAAGAATCCCTGGCCAGATCAATTCTGGGGATGATCATCCTGCGGATGAACCCAGAATCCGAACAGTTCTGGAAGAAAAATGAAGAAGAAGAAGAAGAATCCCTGGCCAGAACAATTCTGGGGATGGTCATCATGTGGATGAACCCAGAATCCGAACAGTTCTGGAGAAAAAATAGAGAAGCAGGAGAAGAATCCCTGGCCAGAACAATTCTGGGGATGGTCATCATGTGGATGAACCCAGAATCCGAACAGTTCTGGAAGAAAAATGAAGAAGAAGAAGAAGAATCCCTGGCCAGAACAATTCTGGGGATGGTCATCATGTGGATGAACCCAGAAACCGAACAGTTCTGGAGAAAAAATAGAGAAGAAGAAGAAGAATCCCTGGCCAGAACAATTCTAGGGATGGTCATCCTGTGGATGAACCCAGAATCCGAACAGTTCTGGAAGAAAAATTAAGAAGAAGAAGAAGAATCCCTGGCCAGAACAATTCTGGGGATGGTCATCATGTGGATGAACCCAGAATCCGAACAGTTCTGGAAGAAAAATTAAGAAGAAGAAGAAGAATCCCTGGCCAGAACAATTCTGGGGATGGTCATCATGTGGATGAACCCATAATCCGAACAGTTCTGGAGAAAAAATAGAGAAGAAGAAGAAGAATCCCTGGCCAGAACAATTCTGGGGATGATCATCCTGCGGATGAACCCAGAATCCGAACAGTTCTGGAAGAAAAATTAAGAAGAAGAAGAAGAATCCCTGGCCAGAACAATTCTGGGGATGGTCATCATGTGGATGAACCCAGAATCCGAACAGTTCTGGAAGAAAAATTAAGAAGAAGAAGAAGAATCCCGGGCCAGAACAATTCTGGGGATGGTCATCATGTGGATGAACCCAGAATCCGAACAGTTCTGGAGAAAAAATAGAGAAGAAGAAGAAGAATCCCTGGCCAGAACAATTCTGGGGATGATCATCCTGCGGATGAACCCAGAATCCGAACAGTTCTGGAAGAAAAATGAAGAAGAAGAAGAAGAATCCCTGGCCAGAACAATTCTGGGGATGATCATCCTGCGGATGAACCCAGAATCCGAACAGTTCTGGAAGAAAAATTAAGAATAAGAAGAAGAATCCCTGGCCAGAACAATTCTGGGGATGGTCATCATGTGGATGAACCCATAATCCGAACAGTTCTGGAGAAAAAATAGAGAAGAAGAAGAAGAATCCCTGGCCAAAACAATTCTGGGGATGATCATCCTGCGGATGAACCCAGAATCCGAACAGTTCTGGAAGAAAAATTAAGAAGAAGAAGAAGAATCCCTGGCCAGAACAATTCTGGGGATGGTCATCATGTGGATGAACCCAGAATCCGAACAGTTCTGGAAGAAAAATTAAGAAGAAGAAGAAGAATCCCTGGCCAGAACAATTCTGGGGATGGTCATCATGTGGATGAACCCAGAATCCGAACAGTTCTGGAGAAAAAATAGAGAAGAAGAAGAAGAATCCCTGGCCAAAACAATTCTGGGGATGATCATCCTGCGGATGAACCCAGAATCCGAACAGTTCTGGAAGAAAAATTAAGAAGAAGAAGAAGAATCCCTGGCCAGAACAATTCTGGGGATGGTCATCATGTGGATGAACCCAGAATCCGAACAGTTCTGGAAGAAAAATTAAGAAGAAGAAGAAGAATCCCTGGCCAGAACAATTCTGGGGATGGTCATCATGTGGATGAACCCAGAATCCGAACAGTTCTGGAGAAAAAATAGAGAAGAAGAAGAAGAATCCCTGGCCAAAACAATTCTGGAGATGATCATCCTGCGGATGAACCCAGAATCCGAACAGTTCTGGAGAAAAAATAGAGAAGAAGGAGAAGAATCCCTGTCCAGAACAATTCTGGGGCTGGTCATCATGTGGATGAACCCAGAATCCGAACAGTTCTGGAGAAAAAATAGAGAAGAAGGAGAAGAATCCCTGGCCAGAACAATTCTGGGGATGGTCATCATGTGGATGAACCCAGAATCCGAACAGTTCTGGAGAAAAAATAGAGAAGAAGAAGAATCCCTGGCCAGAACAATTCTGGGGATGATCATCCTGCGGATGAACCCAGAATCCGAACAGTTCTGGAAGAAAAATTAAGAAGAAGAAGAAGAATCCCTTGCCAGAACAATTCTGGGGATGGTCATCATGTGGATGAACCCAGAAACCGAACAGTTCTGGAGAAAAAATAGAGAAGAAGAAGAATCCCTGGCCAGAACAATTCTGGGGATGATCATCCTGCGGATGAACCCAGAATCCGAACAGTTCTGGAAGAAAAATGAAGAAGTACAAGAAGAATCCCTGGCCAGAACAATTCTGGGGATGGTCATCATGTGGATGAACCCATAATCCGAACAGTTCTGGAGAAAAAATAGAGAAGAAGAAGAATCCCTGGCCAGAACAATTCTGGGGATGATCATCCTGCGGATGAACCCAGAATCCGAACAGTTCTGGAAGAAAAATGAAGAAGTACAAGAAGAATCCCTGGCCAGAACAATTCTGGGGATGGTCATCATGTGGATGAACCCAGAATCCGAACAGTTCTGGAGAAAAAATAGAGAAGAAGGAGAAGAATCCCTGGCCAGAACAATTCTGGGGATGGTCATCATGTGGATGAACCCAGAATCCGAACAGTTCTGGAGAAAAAATAGAGAAGAAGGAGAAGAATCCCTGGCCAGAACAATTCTGGGGATGATCATCCTGCGGATGAACCCAGAATCCGAACAGTTCTGGAAGAAAAATGAAGAAGTACAAGAAGAATCCCTGGCCAGAACAATTCTGGGGATGGTCATCATGTGGATGAACCCAGAATCCGAACAGTTCTGGAGAAAAAATAGAGAAGAAGGAGAAGAATCCCTGGCCAGAACAATTCTGGGGATGATCATCCTGTGGATGAACCCAGAATCCGAACAGTTCTGGAAGAAAAATGAAGAAGAAGAAGAAGAATCCCTGGCCAGAACAATTCTGGGGATGGTCACCCTGCGGATGAACTCAGAATCCGAACAGTTCTGGAAGAAAAATGAAGAAGAAGAAGAAGAATCTCTGGCCAGAACAATTCTGGGGATGGTCATCATGTGGATAAAAAATATCTGAGAAAAATGATGAAAATGTTGTCTTTTGTTCAAAAATCATGAAATCGCTTTTTGATTCAAAATCCAGCTCAGCTACAGTTTGAGAAATTCGTGTTAAATGGTTTTTTACTGCCTAATTTTACGTAGCCGCTTTTTGCTGCCTAAATTTCTGTGGAAGTGTTTTGATGTTACCACTGGGCATACAGGGTTTTTGCTATGAGCGACTCATATGACCCGTACTTAAGAATGTATCCTATTGCAAAAATGGCATGGAATGTGTCATATGGGGGGCGACTATAAATTAATTGTCGTGGGAATATTTTAATTGCTGTGGGAATTTTTCTTCCCTTTGAGAGCTATTAAAGACTTCTACATAAAGAGGATAAATGTTTTTGCAATGAAAAAGTACTTTTCATATAATTTCACATATGTTTCGGGACATTAATTTACTCCACCGCACTTTTAAGGGAGATCTTCCATTGGGATGGTCTTTTATCTAAGTTGAATGGAGTCTATTTTGCGCCCCTTTATTTTACTTACCCCAGATGTTTTTCGCAATTTTAGTGGTATGATCACCACCCATGCATAGCTATGAAAAAGTATCTTCACAGGTCGAATATTTTGTAACCCCAAAAATCAGTTTTACAGGGTTCTATCCTAGCAGTGTGCGGAGAAGGGGTTGGATACCGTTAAAAGTTGCTTCAATCAGTTAGAGACTGTTTAAATTAAGAGAACTCTTGTGGCACGCACTGTCTAATTATGGCAAGAGATTCTTAAGATCTGTTTAATTTATGTACTGTTTTTCTCTGGAGAATCCTTCTTATATGTCTACCAAAAATTTTCACTTCTGTCCCTCTATTTACAATATCCGACAAATTTCGCAGTGCCTCTTTAGATCATGATGATCTATATGATCCACTGATCTCATGACTTTTCTTTGTCAATTTTTTGTGAAAAAGCATTTCCATACACTGATCTTGGATCTTGAGTATGTGATTTAAGCTCGGTATACCTAAATTATTTCCTAATATTACAAACTGATGGTTGAATGTACTTACTTCCTTTTCTATGCACTTGTCGCCGGAATGACCGAATTATGATCTCCTGCATCGCTCATGAGTTTTATGGAGTGGAGTGAGGCGATTAAAAGAGGAGTGAAAAATCGTCAATGAAAGCAGATTTCATTCTTTGTATATGAATCATTTAATTTTCTTGGCCGCAAGTGAGGAAAGAATGGGAAAAGGTGTTAGGTTTCTGATAACTTTGCAAGAGAAACCCCACACTCCCCTCTCCAATATTAAATATTTTGAATTTATAATTGATGCTTTTCTTACTATTTACAATGTGCTTTAAAGAGATCTGAAGAAATTTGCACATGAACCTTAGCATAAAGGCTTGAGAAACGGCAACAAAATAACAAATCTGAAGATCTTTTTCATATAAAATTATTTTTTCTCAAATTATACAGAATGGGGTGAGCATGTCACTGATTACTGTGGAGCTGATGAATGTACCCCTAAAATTTAGTTATGTGCGATACTGAAACGTTTTACATGTTTTTCACTGATAACTTGCTCCCAAATTACGTTTATCCCTGCTAGACCCTTCTTGAAAGTAGAAAAGTGTGAAATCCTCTTCTTTTTATTAAATGATAATATTTTTAGTATATTCCCTCTGTGAACGGATCAAAAGAAAAGCTTCAAGAGGATGTTTAGTAAAAGAATGTCACAGATTTTTGCTTTAGACTGAATATGGAAATTTGGCTTGCACTCACTACATCACCACGGAACTATGTCCTCTTTAATTCTCGGGCAAAAATTTGTCCTAGTATTATTGTTATTAATATTTGATTTACACCTTTTACACCTTGCACTGAAGAACATCGAAAACTTTATTTGAGTTACAATTTAGAAATTTCTGTGTAACCGCCACACCGCCACCGTTTGGAAAATACTTTAGGCAATCGTAAATGTTCTGTTCTGAGATATGAATCGATTTGATTTGTGAAACATGTTATCAGGGTAATGCATAGTCTCTTAAAATTCAATTATCTGCGATATTAAATCATCTCACGCCTTTTCAATGATAACTCGTTGCTAGATTGATATGTATTTCTGAGAGACTTTCTCATATAAAATAGAAGATGAATATCTTTTCTTTTGAATAAAATCTTAGCATACTCTTCACATAAAATTAAGATGGTGGATGTTTAATAAACATTTAAGCTATTTCTCTTTTACTCTGCTAATATTTTGCAGATTTTATACGTTGACTCAAACAAATTAAGCGTGTTTCAGATAGAATGCAAAACCTCGAAGCATATCAGAATGATAAGTCAGTTGCCTTTAGGAAAAAAGTTTCCCAAAAGTGCATTGTCTCTATGGAAAAACGCAGGGGCATGACATTTCCTATGTTTCCCATATATTTCTAGCGCGCCGAAAAAACTTTTGGGATTATTAGCTGTTTTCTGTCAGTGTAGAATGAATTAGCAAAAAATATAAATGCAAAATAAAAGCCAACTTAATATTGAATAGGCAACCGAAAACCCCAAATTGGCAACCTACGTTGTTTTGGAGATATCTCGTGAAATGTGTACGAAAACAGGGAAAAATTTACACTAAAATCGGTCGCATTTTTCAGAGCTTATGTCACCCCCCCCCCCCCCCTAAACGTATGAAAAAATGAATTTTTTGTACCCTCCACTGTAAAAATGTTTTTCTTCAAATAAGATAGTGAATATGTACCAGTTACTTAAGGGATGCATGGCCTTCTGTAACTCGGCCTCTTGTGATACTGAATCACTTCATGGCTTTTTCATGGACTATTTTTATCATTTTGATAATCTTTTTGTGAGAAATCTTAGAAAATTTAAATTGAATGCGTCTTCTTTAAGAAAAGACTACTTTGTATGATGGCCTGAGTCAACGAACACCAAAAGAGAATTTTTAAGAGATACTCGCTAAAAGAAAGCCACAGACCTGAGTTTTCATTCATAATCGACATTTTTCAACCGCTTATCCCTACTGGGGGTCGCGTTCCCATGACATCCAGTTTAGCAGCCTATGCTTGTTGATCCTCCACCACTTCAGGAAAATGTTCAGGTTCAATCCCAAGGCGCTCCAAGTCAAGATTCTGAATTTGATTCAGCCATCTTGTCTTAGGTCTGCCTCGAGGTCGATGTCTTCTCACAAATGGCATGCATAGCTTTTCTGGGGAATTTTTTGAGTTTTCATTGATTATGGGAATTTATCTTGGCACCTATTAGCACTGCAAAACATCTTTGAACTCTATCCACTTTGATTTTTGGACAAAAATTCATCCTGATGTAAAAAGTGGGTACCAGGATTACCTCGAAGAACAATGAAAAACACATATTGGAGCAAACCTGATTTAAGTTCAATTTTTGAAATAGCTCCACCTGCTCTTTAGAAAAATGCTTTACATGCCGTTTTCCTAGACTTTCCTCTGAGATATTAAAAAAAATGCATATGCAGCAGAGTGGCACGTCCAAACAAATTTTATCGGATATGAAACAAAGATTTTGTACACTTTGGATTTATCTTGGGAAATTTCGTTGATGTGATCAAAAGATCCTCGAAATATCAGAGTAATACCGTTTTATAAGAATTTTATCAACTTAAAAAACTTTTCCTGGTTGAGATTTAATGACAAGTAGAAATGTTGGTGAAAAGTGATAAGTCAAGAAAGACAAGATCATCAAGCGCCATATGTTATAAAGAAAAAGCAACAGATCAACAAATATAACCATGATACTACTATGGATCTACGAAAGCAGGAAGAAAAACAATATTTATCGCAATCGGTTTTTCTCCAAATAGCTTTTCATTGAGTGTTGAGTTATGTGCCGTAAGCTACGGGGGTGGAATTGCTGTTGTAGAATAGAACCAAAAAGACATGGTCGACTTTCTGCGAAAACGGATTAACTTTAAGAGAATTGTTGGAAGACAAGTTGGGAAAGATCATGCCAATATGAAGCTATTGCTAAACATTCAACCTGAACATTGTGTAAAAACCAGTAATCACTATGCCGTGAAAAAAATATTTTCAGAGGTACACCGATGTATGTAAATCTTTAGGAGTACAAAGATTGAAAAATTCTTATCTCTCAACCAATAATGCATTTAACCCCTCGATAAACTATTTTCGCCTTTTTCACGAAATTCCATTTATAGCAAGTAAGTCAATAATTTGTAATGCATCAAATTTGAAGAAAATTCACATATTTTTTTTTTATTTTGCCCCCCTTTTATGACTTTGCCTCTTACCTGTTGTATAATTTTTTTCTTGTCGACTCTGCCATAAAATTAACTTTGCTTTCCTGACTCTTGCATAAAACGCATTTTCTTCTTTTTAAACAATTTTATTTCCTCTTAATCATGGCTGATTTTCATATGTAGGTATTGACAACTCATTAAGATATTAGCTTTGCATTCAATTCTCTCTCTATTACGAAAAGTATATTCTTGTAGTCTCAACGTATGGTTCTCGACATAGGGGGCAGCTCGTTGTTTTTGAAGCACACTCTTGACATGTAGCAACGTGCCCGCATGGAATAAAGGCGGTGTTGTATTCATTGTTATAGCAGATTTTGTAAATTTTATTTGGTTGCTCTACAATGTCATATTCTGCTTCTTCTATACCAGAATCCAAGGTATGATCACCAAAGAGTATCTCAAACAAATTGTCAAGTGTATCCTCGTCATTGATGTTGAAGAATTTTAGCATTAAATGCTTTTTCTCCAAAATACTCATTTCTTTCCCGCTTTTCACCTTTCTGAAAATTTTTTCCACCACACCCTTACGTAATGCCTCATTGTTGGTTGCATGAAGAAGCTCGATCATCTCGTCAATTGACCTTTTATGCAAAATTAGCTGTATCAAATCAGACTCTGATTTGTCTTTTGCAAAAAGTTCTGCTAATTCTCTCAAGTTGTGAGTACTCATTGCGCTGTAGATTTATTCTGATTGATTGATTTTTCAAAATGCCCCGTGTTAAATAATTGCAAAATATTATGCCAAACATTTTCATTGAGAAAAAAGAGGGAGGGGATGCAGGAAACTTTTGAAGATGCAAATCCTGCCACTGATTGTGTGAACACACAAAAAAATTGGTACTTTTAATTAATTCTATGGCATTTCACACAGAAAAGTGTATATCGCTATTAGAATCTCGCTGGATTTCTCGTATATTGCAACATTTGCTCCTCATGATCTCTTTCTGAATCAGCCAGATTTTATTAATTGTATCGAGACCCAAGATTAAGTTTGTCTTACCCAAAAAAGGGGCCACGTCAATGACAAGCGGTATTCGCATGTTTTTTCGATACTCAATTTAAGATTCGTGATGGAAGGATCAGTCAGTCCCCGGGGACTGCCCAAGAGCACCGATTTAGTACTGATTATAACCCTAAAAATGCGTGGAGGTCCCTTTCTTGCTCCCAATCAACCAGATATTCCATAAAGCTATAGGTCTTTCTCCTATGATTTAAAATAATTTATCGTCAGTTTATATTTTCATTTATGTTTGATTTGATCTACAATTTTCTTGCTAGTGCTTCACTCCTCTGGATTTCGCACAACTTTTTAGATGCTGTGACATAATTCATTTAAAATTTCTTCAGTATTAGAATTTGTGTAAATCTTCCCAAATCTTTTCAAGTTCCTCTTTTATGGGGCTATGATCGCAGTGATTTCTCAAATCAGGCAAAACAGTTCATGCCAAAAATGATTCTTAGAAGGGTTCATTCAAGAAGGTGCTTTTTGCTTCATGGCACACTTATGTACGATGGCCAAATATACATTTTGTATGGTTTATTTTTTGGGCCTTAGCATAGTAGTGAAGGACTTTTGAACCTTTGGCACTGTTACCGATTGACTTTTGGGAATGGAAAATACAAATTTTGCTATATCCAAGAAACAACAATGCAAAATATTTTACTATCTACATAGATTTACTTGAAATTTTGTTCTGTGATCAGCTATGCTCCGTAATTGCTCCATGAAGGAGAAAATAATCTGCGTGATCCTCACATCTTGCTTATATCTATTCCCTTGGATTGCGAATAAGCGCCGCAATTATCATAAATTTGGTATCAATAGTTGCGTTTAGTTTTCCCAATTGGATGATCTGCTGCAAGAAAATACTTGTACATTTCTATAAATTCACTATTACTTTCATATCAGTTGAGAACAAGTCAGACATTTTGATGGTTAAGGAGATTTATCTGCCGTAAAGGGAAACTCCGAATAATTATTTAAATGAGTAAGTAAGCCTTATAGAAGAGTATGACGCCACACGTATGGAGATGTATGACGTCATGTTTCTGATTGCGTAACATTTGTAATATACGTTCCAATGACCCCCCGCCCTCCTCTCCCCCCTACCCCCTCCCTTTCACAGAAAGTGATGACGTCACATTTAACTTTTGCATTTAAATTTACAGATTACACTGATTTTTCAACATTATTTTCCCTCTTGACTTGATTTTTTTGCAAATTTTCAATTGCGTTTGAGTATTTCAGTTGAAACTCAATCGCATTACACAGGTTCCAAACTATATGGGAAAGATCTGGATACCCAAATCTAATTGAAAATTTGCAAAAAAATCAAGTCAAGAGGGAAAATAATGTTAAAAAATCAGTGTAATCTGTAAATTTAAATGCAAAAGTTAAATGTGACGTCATCATTTTCTGTGAAAGGGAGGGGGTAAGGGGGAGGGGAGGGCAGGTGGTCATTGGAACGTATATTACAAATGTTACGCAATCAGAAACATGACGTCATACATCTCCATACGTGTGGCGTCATGCTCTTCTATAAGGCTTACTTACTCATTTAAATAATTATTCGGAGTTTCCCTTTACGGCAGATAAATCTCCTTAACCATCAAAATGTCTGACTTGTTCTCAACTGATATGAAAGTAATAGTGAATTTATAGAAATGTACAAGTATTTTCTTGCAGCAGATCATCCAATTGGGAAAACTAAACGCAACTATTGATACCAAATTTATGATAATTGCGGCGCTTATTCGTAATCCAAGGGGATAGATATGAGCAAGATGTGAGGATCACGCAGATTATTTTCTCCTTCATGGAGCAATTAAGGAGCATAGCTGATCACAGAACAAAATTTCAAGTAAATCTATGTAGATAGTAAAATATTTTGCATTGTTGTTTCTTGGATATAGCAAAATTTGTATTTTCCATTCCCAAAAGTCAATCGGTAACAGTGCCAAAGGTTCAAAAGTCCTTCACTACTATGCTAAGGCCCAAAAAATAAACCATACAAAATGTATATTTGGCCATCGTACATAAGTGTGCCATGAAGCAAAAAGCACCTTCTTGAATGAACCCTTCTAAGAATCATTTTTGGCATGAACTGTTTTGCCTGATTTGAGAAATCACTGCGATCATAGCCCCATAAAAGAGGAACTTGAAAAGATTTGGGAAGATTTACACAAAATCTAATACTGAAGAAATTTTAAATGAATTATGTCACAGCATCTAAAAAGTTGTGCGAAATCCAGAGGAGTGAAGCAGCTAGCAAGAAAATTGTAGATCAAATCAAACATAAATGAAAATATAAACTGACGATAAATTATTTTAAAGCATAGGAGAAAGACCTATAGCTTTATAGAATATCTGGTTGATTGGGAGCAAGAAAGGAACCTCCACGCATTTTTAGGGTTATAATCGGAACTAAATCGGTGTTCTTGGACAGTCCCCGGGGACTGACTGATCCTTCCATCACGAATCTTAAATTGAGTATCGAAAGAACATGCGAATACCGCTTGCCATTGACGTGGCCCATTTTTGGGCAAGACAAATTTAATTTTGGGTCTCGATACAATTAATAAAATCTGGATGCTTCAGAAAGAGATCATGAGGAGCAAATGTTGCAATATACGAGAAATCCAGCGAGATTCTAATAGCGATATACACTTTTCTGTGTGAAATGCCATAAAATTAATTAAAAGCACCAATTTTTTTGTGTGTTCACACAATTAGTGGCAGGATTTGCATCCTCAAAAGTTTCCTGCATCCCCTCCCTCTTTTTTCTCAATAAAAAATGTTTGGCATAATATTTTGCAATTATTTAACACGGGGCATTTTGAAAAATCAATCAATCAGAATAAATCTACAGCGCAATGAGTACTCACAACTTGAGAGAATTAGCAGAACTTTTTGCAAAAGACAAATCAGAGTCTGATTTGGTACAGCTAATTTTGCATAAAAGGTCAATTGGCGAGATGATCCAGCTTCTTCATGCAACCAACAATGAGACTTTACGTAAGGGTGTGGTAGAAAAAATTTTCAGAAAGGTGAAAAGCGGAAAAGAAATGAGTATTTTGGAGAAAAAGTATTTAATGCTAAAATTTTTCAACATCAACGACGAGGATACACTTGACAATTTGTTTGAGATATTCTTTGGTGATCATACTTTGGATTCTGGTATAGAAGAAGCAGAATATGACATTGCAGATCAACCAAATAAAATTTGCAAAATCTGCTATAACAATGAATACAACATCGCCTTTATTCCATGCGGGCACGTTGCTGCATGTCAAGAATGTGCTTCAAAAACAAGGAACTGCCCCCTATGTCGAGAACCATACGTTGAGACTACAAGAATATACTTTTCGTAATAGAGAATTGAATGCAAAGCTAATATCTTAATGAGTTGTCAATGCATATGAAAATCAGCCATGATTAAGAGGAAATAAAATTGTGATGAATAATTTTATTTCTCCCTCTGCAAACTAGTGCTTAGGGAGGAAATAAAATTATTTAAAAAGAAGAAAATGCGTTTTATGCAAGAGTCAGGAAAGCAAAGTTAATTTTATGACAGAGTCGAGAAGAAAAAATTATACAACAGGTAAGAGGCAAAGTCATAAAAGGGGGGAAAATAAAAAAAAAAATTATGTGAATTTTCTTCAAATTTGGTGCATTACAAATTATTGACTTACTTGTTACAAATGGAATTTCGTGAAAAAGGCGAAAATAGTTTATCGAGGGGTTAAATGCATTATTGGCTGAGAGATAAGAATTTTTCAATCTTTGTACTCCTAAAGATTTACATACATCGGTGTACCTCTGAAAATATTTTTTTCACGGCATAGTGATTACTAGTTTTTACACAATGTTCAGGTTGAATGTTTAGCAATAGTTTCATTTTGGCATGATCTTTCCCAACTTGTCTTCCAACAATTCTCTTAAAGTTAATCCGTTTTCGCAGAAAGTCGACCATGTCTTTTTGGCTCTATTCTACAACAGCAATTCCACCCCCAGTAGCTTACGGCACATAACTCAGCACTCAATGAAAAGGTATTTGGAGAAAAACCGATCGCGATAAATATTGTTTTCTTCCCGCTTTCGTAGATCCATAGCAGTATCATGGTTATATTTGTTGATCTGTTGCTTTTTCTTTATAACATATGGCGCTTGATGATTTTGTCTTTCTTGACTTATCACTTTTCACCAACATTTCTACTTGTCATTAAATCTCAACCAGGAAAAAGTTTTTTAAGTTGATAAAATTCTTATAAAGCGGTATTACTCTGAGATTTCGAAGATTTTTTGATCACATCAACGAAATTTCCCAAGATAAATGCAAAGTGTACAAAATCTTTGTTTCATATCCGATAAAACTTGTTTGGACACGTCACTCTACTGCATATGCATTTTTTTATATCTCAGAGGAAAGTCTAGGAAAACGGCATGTAAAGCATTTTTCTAAAGAGCAGGTGGAGCTATTTCAAAAATTGAACTTAAATCGGGTTTGCTCCAATATGTGTTTTTTATTGTTCTTCTAGGTAATCCTGGTACCCGCTCTTTACACCAGGATGAATTTTTGTCCAAAAATTAAAATGGATAGAGTTCAAAGATGATTTGTAGCGCTAATAAGTGCCAAGATAAATTCCCATAATTAATGAAAACTCAAAAAATTCCCCAGAAAAGCTATGCATGCCATTTTGTGAGAAGACGTCGACCTCGAGGTAGACCTAAGACAAGGTGGCTGAATCAAATTCAGAATCTTGCCTTGGAGTGCCTTGGGATTGAACCTGAACATTTTTCTGAAGTGGCGGAGGATCAACAAGTGTAGGCTGCTAAATTGGATGTCATGGGCCCGCGACCTCAATAGGGATTAGCAGTTGAAAATGATGATGATGAATGAAAGCTCAGGTTTGTGACTTTCTTTTTTTAGTGAGTATCTCTTAAAAATTCTCTTTTGGTGTTCGTAGACTCAGGCCCTCATACAAAGTAGTCTTTTCTTAAAGAAGCCGCTTTCACTTTTAATTTTCTAAGATTTCTCACAAAAAGGTTATCAAAATGATAAAAAAAGTCCATGAAAAAGGCATGAAGTGATTCAGTATCACAAGAGGCCGAGTTACAGAAGGCCATGCATCCCTTAAGTAACTGGTACATATTCACTATCTTATTTGAAGAAAAAGCATTTTTACAGTGGAGGGTACAAAAAATTCATTTTTTCATACGTTTTTCCATAGAGACAATAAACTTTTGGAGAACTTTTTTCCTAAAGACAACTGACTTATCATTCTGATATACTTCGAGGTTTTGCATTCTATCTGAAACACGCTTAATTTGTTTGAGTCAACGTGTAAAATCTGCAAAATATTAGCAGAGTAAAAGAGAAATAGCTTAAATGTTTATTAAACATCCACCATCTTAATTTTATGTGAAGAGTATGCTAAGATTTTATTCAAAAGAAAAGATCTTCATCTTCTATTTTATATGAGAAAATCTCTCAGAAATGCATATCAATCTAGCAACGAGTTATCATTGAAAAGGCGTGAGATGATTTAATATCGCAGATAATTGAATTTTAAGAGACTATGCATTACCCTAATAACATGTTTCAGAAATAAAATCAAATCGATTCATATCTCAGAACAGAACATTTACGATTGCCTAAAGTATTTTCCAAACGGTGGCGGTGTGGCGGTTACACAGAAATTTCTAAATTGCAACTCAAATAAAGTTTTCGATGTTCTTCAGTGCAAGGTGTAGAAGGTGTAAATAAAAGGGACAGATAATCCTAACCGGCTTATGTAGGTGAGATTCTTAACGTGAGCTAACTCGGAGTGCATGCAAATTCGATTTAGAGCTGAAATTGTGAGTCGCCATTCAGTTATCTTGAATCAAATTCGCGAAATTGTGTAGCTCAGAGGCAAAATGACACATATCAGTAGTATATATTGAGCAAGTCGGCGTATATGACGTCACGCGCTGACGTCATCATCGAGCAAGTCGGCGTGACGTCAACCGGTGATGACGTCATATTTATGATAACGTCACGCTTATATGATGACGTCACATATTTTCTGACGTCACACCCTGGAGGCATGACGCAATATTTTGGGTGACGTCACACCCCCACCCCCTGGGAGGCTAACGTCACTGGGCGGAAACTTAAATTTGAATTTTCCGTTGGTATTGGAGAGCCATCTATGATTGCAATTTTGAAATTCCAATGTCCATTCCCCCTTTTGAATGCCCGTCCGCCATTTTGAATGCCCCATTCACCATTTTGATTTCTGTCCGCCATTTTTAATGCCCATCCGCCATTTTTATTTTTGTCCGCCATTTTTTATTACTGACCGCTGCTTTTATTTTCTATACGCGCCCTCTGTTATTCCTATTATTAACTATTTCCGTAATTTTTTTTTTCGCGACGTGAAAATTTTTTGGCCGAGACCTGGGATTGAACCGATAGATACTTAAAGTCTTAAACGTAATGTGTACCACCGCTTAGACCACTCGGCCACGGCGGCATGTTGATGGCTTCCGCTGAATCGTGAACCGTTGCATCGTCCACAGGCTGACGTCACCCATGCATAGATATTCCATATAGACATTTCCCATGCATGCATACATTTTCATACACATACACATGCCCCGTGGGAATAATTGCGCGCGTCACTTGGTGGGAAAAACAGCAGAGACAGAAGATCTCAGATTACTGCGCGAGCTGTCTGGACATATGAGCCCTCCTGTGAGCCAGCCACACTTAAAGAGTGCATCCGATAGCAAAAAATTGGCACGGGCTGTGTCATATGGGATTGCAGATTAATTGTCGTGGGATTTTTTTAATTGCTGTGGGAATTTTCTATTTTTTAATAATAAAACAAATCATTTTTACATGAAAAATATTTTTATTATAACATTTTCCTGGTTTTCTTATGACAAGATGATGTTCCTATTCTTATCTATTTCAAGCTTTGCATCATACTCAGCATATACAATACAAGTAATTGTGTTCTGTATGGTTTGCGAAAAACGTGCCTCTATACGAATTGAGCCCTGATCTAACAAAGAAAGACACCCTTGCGAATGAGCATCGGGATTTAGATCGTAGGCAAGAATGAAATAGCCATTCTTGAAATCTTTATAAGTGATCTCATGGCCCCTATCATCATAATGAATCCCTGTGCCCGTGAAGAGAGTTTGATAAGCTTTCGCATATTGATCTTGAGCAAAATTCATTTGCAATGGTTGTACAGGATAAGGTGTACCATTGACAAGAAGAGCAAAATCTGAAACATTGTAATGGTGGAAGTTAAATGGATTTTTAGACTTTTGGCCATTGTATGCTAGATTATCCACCATAGCAAAAATTACTCTTCGGGGCAAAACTCCGTGAATAATGTTATCTAGATTTATAGAGTTTGACCCTGATGGGACTGTAACAGTTTTAATTTCAACTTTCTTATAATGATATTGGGCATTTTTATGTTCCAAAACCTTGTTATGTGCAAACAATATGTTAGGATTTAGAGTCACCTGCTTCATGTACATGGTGGCTTCATGAACGCGAAATTGGGGGTTCAGACTTTCATTGCATAAGATAAAGAATGATGGTTTTTCAAGAGTGATAATTACTCGCAAATCTACATTGTTAATTAGAAATGTGGGTTGATTAAACAGGTCACAATGCAGTTTCCCTAAAACTTCAACTACTTTGCTATTTTTAAACAAATTCTTCCTCTCGGTAAACCCAGTGTTGGTAAAACTTAAATCTTCCATACCCCCAGTATCTCGAATCCATCCAGAATTGCGTAGAAATGTATCTTTTGCTCCCTTTCCATAGGTTAGAAGAGTCTCAAAGTAGCTTCGATAATGATAGTCTCCTTCATTTTGGGAAATTGTTTTCCCATTTAGAGAAACTGAGACAGAACGAATCATCGAATGAAGAATGTTATTTACAACTCCTGGCTGCTCCACATCCTCCTCGTTGAAGTTTTCGCCATTCTCCTTAAGGAGTTGGATTTTAAATTTGATGTAGATTGAAGACAAATCTCGGTAACAATCTCCATGCGCGACTGAGTAAAATTCTATAACTTTAGGATTCTCGAGACTTGCCAATGGTTGATAAGAGATTTCATCGGCGCGTAGAATGGATGTTTGTACAGGAGGTGTTAGAAAAATATCCAACTCGCTCTTCATGCACTCTTTGTACTCTGCCATTATGAGAAAATGTCTAAATTTCGCGGTTTTTGATTTTTATTCGATTTAACTTTCTTCAATTTGCGCTTCCTCTTTGAAATGGCTGATTTAATCTTGTGGAGAATATTATTCTTTTTACTTGTTCCTGCAGATCCTGAAGGTAAGGATGATGTAGAAAGAATAGGATTTCTCTGTCGAGATCTGGTATTTATACCTTCCCCAGTCATATTTCGTACTTTTTTAATAATTTTCTGCTTCAACTCATCTCGGGCCTCTGTACCACGCTGCAACAAAATCTGTTTGATTGGTTTTGTACCAAGATCAGTTAGAATTTGGGCACCAGTTTTCGCAGCTGGTGTCTTGAGAGCTGAAAATCCATTCATAAATAATGGTCTTAGAAATCTCATCAGACCTCCAAGGATTGACCCAAGACCTCTTCCTCTTTGTACACCGAAAAAATCAGGAACATATACATTCCCAATTTCTCCGTGTCCAATTTGTTTCATATAATACGACGTGTAAAGGCTAGCCATGTTTGATAGAGTGTAGAAATTTGCAATTTCAGATGTATTTATACCCTTGCAAGATCTCATCTCAGCTTCCTCTTAAAATGAAGCACTAACATTGTCGGCGTAGAACTTGGTTGAAAATTGTATGTTTCTCCATTCTGAGATGTTATAAGTATTTCTATTGTATCAAAACTGTTTTTTTCGAGAGGAAAATATTGTATGGCATTAAAAGATTTATAAATTTCACTATTTTGAATCAATAGGATTGTCCTCAAACATCTTGCAAAAGTATTACTCACTAATTGTGGCTTTATAATGTCTGAATAAACAAACATTAAATCGCGGGTATGATTTGGTGGAGCTGCTTGGGGTGTTATAGAGGGATGAAAAGTTGATGTTACAATTTCATCTTCATTGATGTTTCTCTCAATAGGAGGTGATTGAGAATTATGCAAAATGTCCAAAAGCTTTTCTCTGTTTATTTCTCTATAAGGTATTTCTTGCAATATTATTTTCATAATCTCTTCGATTGATTCGTAATTGTCTTTATACAGAGGTACATTAATCTCCCCATCACCCGCAGGAACTGTTATTGTAGTTAGAGGGGTTTCTGAATTATAAGATCCAAATGTTTGCCCTACTGAATAATCAGGCCCTTCCCATTCAATTTCCATGATATGTTCTGACGGACCACCATCTTTTGTAGTATTAATTATTTTAACAGAATCTGGTTTAATTGTGGAGCATTTTGTAAATTCATCTATGACGCTTTTCACACGACTATCAAAATTTTTCTCCTCTAAACTGGCCCCAAGAATTATTTCATCACGTGGAGGCTCTTCTAATGAGAATCAATTTCAATTTCAATTTCAATTTATTCAATATACCAACACAAAATAGGGTTCAA
This sequence comes from Phlebotomus papatasi, assembly GCF_024763615.1. Classification (NCBI taxonomy): domain Eukaryota; kingdom Metazoa; phylum Arthropoda; class Insecta; order Diptera; family Psychodidae; genus Phlebotomus; species Phlebotomus papatasi. The sequence goes on from NW_026604807.1 coordinate 86,632, forward strand.
CCCTCTTACAAGTGTGTGGCTACAAAAAAAAGAGAAAAAAAATGAGAAAGACAAAAGCAGAACGCATCAAGCAAGCCTGGACTTGAAATAACCCTCAATGTTTCTCACAGAAGCGCGAGCATCACGAGGAAGTGAATTGTAAAGCGATACTCCTCTGACAAAGAGTGTGTGATAAAACGTCTCTTGCATCGCTCTAGGGACCAGGTATCCTCGAACCCTGATCGAACCCCCCCTCGTCAAGAGGGAAGCCAGGTACGCCGGACTCCCAGTTGTTATTAGGCGATGCAGAAAGATAAGGGCACGCATCTGCAAGAAGGATGGTAAGTCACAACCAACAAAAACGTCCCTGTGCGGAGATATGTGGTCACGTGAGCCTAGAGCACAGATGTATCTCACACAGTTATTAAAGATCACCGTTAAGCGGCGAATGGTTTCACCATCCGCAGAAAAGAAGAGTTCAGCTCCATACGAGATTATGGGCAAAAGTAGCGCTCGTGAGAGAAGCAGGCGAGTGTCATAGGGTGTAATGTCCCGGTAGCGTCGAAGGGTATAAAGAGAATAATTAATTTTACGACAAATGGAAGTAGCATGATCTGACCATGATAGGGTTCTGTTGAAAATAATTCCAAGGTTTTTAACCTGATCTGTAAATGGAATGATTTCGCCGCGGAGAAAAAGAGGGCTTAAAGGAAAGTTAGCAGATCTTTTAGAGATAACAAGGGCCTGTGATTTTTTAGGATTTAAGAGAAGTCCATTACTAGACGACCAGTGCTCAATTTTAGATAAATTCTCATTCATCAGATCGAAAGCTGACGAAGGATTTGAAGGGTCACCTTCCACATATATTTGCAAATCATCCGCATACAAGTGATACGAACAACCTTGCAATACAGATGGAAGGTCATTGATGAATAGTGAAAACATAAGTGGACCAAGTATTGAACCCTGGCCTATCCCTTTAGATAATGAGGCAGGTGAAGACACCTGATCTGAATGTTTGACAAATTGAGAACGTTGGCTAAAATATGAACGAATAAGTGAGATGGAGGATGAAGAAGAAGAATCCATTTCTCAAAAGAAAAAGTAAACTGTGAAAAGGGGTGATCGTTGCATAAATTGGTATTTTCGTGGGCTTAACCCTCTTTTCATTATGAATCAGTATAGTTCTTGGCTTTATTACTTTGGGCTTTGTACGTTCATCAGCTGTTTCAGCGACATTGAATGCAATTTCAGCGAGTCCAACGACCCAGTCGTCACCGAGGAAAAGCTTAGTCGGCAGTTTCGTCCGGAAATGTGCAAGTGTATTGCTTGGAAAATATTTCTGTGAGGAATTGCTGAGAAGAGTTAAATAAAACTCGTCTCTCATTTCAAGCGATGCCATGCTGTTTCAATTGGTCATATTGATTGATCCAATGGGGGGTGTTATCACCCTTAAATTTTACAAAGTACTGTAATTTTTTCCCCAAACCCCGGGTTTTTATAATTTTCTCTATTGGAGGGTGTCCATTCTTGATTCTTACTTTCTGCAATTGCTGTTCATAAAAGCGACCAGAAATTGGCGTATTCTTATAGTCACGGAGAATGTACATGGGAAATGGAGATTTATTAATTATACGATCAATGTAAAATTTTTCCTCGGTCCAACGGGGGTGAAATCCTCTGTCAAAATTAGCTTTAGGCTTTGCAATACGTACAAGATCATCAATTTGCAATTTATGGCGCTTATTGCCATACTTTTGTACAAAAATTTTGTTCTTTTCTCTGTATAATCTATTCAACGTAGGAATATCTTCTTCTGAAACATCTGCGGGAGACATTTTTATAGTAGAGTGATAAGAACTATTGTACACATTTATTAATTTATCGAGAACGTCAATATACCTGTTCGTTTTCTTATGAGTAAAATATCTGAACATTAATTGCTTTAGTGTTCTGTTAAAACTTTCAACTACTGCACATTTTACGATGGGGTTGTAAGAAAAATATTGTGCAATGTTCTTCTCCTCCAAATATTTTTTGAACACAGAATTCTTGAATTCTTTTCCATGATCTGATTGAACTTTCTCGGGGATGTTTCCACTCTTTTCAATTATGTGAGAAAAAGCCTTTGTAACCTCTTCAGCAGATTTACTCTTTAATATGCGTGCATATGCAAATTTAGAAAACACATCAATCACTGTTAAGATGAAAGTGTAATTGTCGTTAAATTTTTTGTACAGTTTCATGTCCACCAAATCAATTTCCCACAGCTCATTAATGTTTGAAACAAAATATTTATTTTTTGGAAAATTCTTATTTATTGGATAATGCAAAGAATATACATCTTGCTCTTGCAAATAATTCTGTATTTCGCGTCTAGTGAAATTATCATGCTTCAATTTTTTGTACAAATTTTCTGGTCTAGCATATAGATAATTGCTATTGAGATTTAGATATTCATTATCTACTGGAGTGGTGACCATTGTATCTTCTTTCTTGATGGGAAATCAATTTGTGTTTGCCCAGATGAATCTTTTGCATTTTTCTTTATATAGCCACGGGTGCGTTTTGGGGATAATTTTGGCGCGGGGTGTTTCTTCCTGGATTTTGGCACAGCAATTGGTTTGGGCGATGGTGTCTTATCTCCAGCTAAATTCTTAGTAGGAATACTGTAGACAACTCCATCAAGTCCGGTAATTGTAAATGAATTGGGGATTGCTGATCTGCGAGATGGATCGGGATCGTATTTGGAAATTTTCTTTAAAACCTGCTGTTGAACATCTCTTGGTAATCCTTCAAAGATATCTTCATCCACAAGATCCGTTGATCCATAATACTCTTCTTCTCCAGCCATGGAAGTATTATTATCAAAATCGATTTTAGATTCATCATTCTCAGGAAGCATTCCCTCTGGTGCAATGTCTTGAATCTCGTCATCGATAAACATTTCACCCCCTGTTGAAGTAACATTAGTCCTGTTCAAACTTGAAGGTCCTAAATATCGTGTTTGGGTGCCCACTGAATAAGTAGGCATTTTCAATCTTTCTTTTTCCTTCTCACTTTTTCTCGTGGGAATTGCTGGCTTTTTTCGTCTCAAATCAGATTGTTTTATTAACGCCTGCCGATATCTATACCATTTATCGACATTATTAATTTTCTTGTTGGATAAAATTTTATAAATTTCCCGATCTAGAGATGTAAGGCTCCTTTCAAAATTAATAAAGGGTTTTAACTCTTTAAATAATTCAGGGGTAATAATAATGAATCTTTCCAGTGGCTTTTTGCTCTTGTACATTATGGCGATATTAGTTTACCAATAACACCTGATAGCAATGTAGAGATTAAAATTGGCAAAAAACCTTCCCCTTTCTGCATTAGTATTTTCCTCTTGGAGCACTGAGAGGTTTTTGGACAGACAATCTTTCGCATCTCATTTTTATATCTTTTTAGCCTGCCAAAAGATTTTGATGGAACTTTCAAATTGCCATTCAAAGTATTATGGATAATTTCTTGTATTGCTTTAATAGTGGATGGTGAACAGTGCTTAATAATTGCCTTTCTCATCTCTTTCGGGGCATCTTTAAGCGTGTATAAAATATATTTGTTTTCCCTCAATTTCTGAAAAGGGTTTTTGGAGTTCCTCTTCTTCTTCTTTACAGTCTTTGTACGCCTCATGACTATTTAAATCCTCTTCAGTGCTAAAACACTCGCAAAAGTCCTTGTTGAAAATATTTGTACGGTATCTGAATATATCAGGTGTTTCCTGATTTAAATCTATCATGAGATAGCCGAAAGGTTGTTTAGTGCATTCCTTATATACATTCAGGAGATGATTTGGATTTTCGGGATGCAACTGACGGGCCAAAGGAAAAAACTGAGATTTATCTCGCACATTTTTAAATATCACAATGTATTTCGTATTCAGGGATATTGTGCGAGAAAATCGAGATTGATAAAAAATATTTTGGCAAATAAAAATTATAGATATATTTTTGTGGTGTGATTCTTTAATAAAGAGATCACAGATGCGCGATTCATATTTCTTATCTGTCATTAAATCGTCGATAACAACTAATTTTGGAGATTTGTCATTAGCACCAAGTTTGTCCGGGATACCTTGGCATACTTTCAGATTAGGGATTTTTGGGAGACCTCCTACACTTCCATGTTCAGAGAAACACCAAAGAATTGTCTTGAAATCAGTGTTGATTATCTCTTTTAGATTTCTTAAAATATCTGTGGAAAATGTAGATTTCCCACATCCTGAAGGGCCCGCCAAAATAATTGAAAAGGGGACTCTGAATTTAATTATTTCAATTTGGGTGAACCATCAGTAATATTGGGGAGATTTAACATCAACTCCTATATATACACTTTTCACCCTCATTCTCAATAAACGCTGTGAGAAGAACAAATCAAATGCAAAATGTGGAATTGCAGAAGACAGACCATGAAAAGGGGTGTAATGCAGAAGACAAAGGGCAAGGAGATGAAAATAAAAAGAATTGTGTTTAAAATAATATATTTTCCTTTTATTTGTCTGTTGTATTACAAGATTGAGGGTGATCTCTCATTATTTTCTTCTTCTGGAGGTGGAATGAAATCACCTTCATCACCCCAGTCAGATCTCTGAGAGGGTGCGGGAGGAACAGCCCTTACGTTAAATTGGGCTTTGGTGTATCGGTTGCTCACCAGCTGCATCCCTTGGAAACTCAACTCCCACTCGCCGGGACGCACGTATGAGATGATTTCGTCCCGCAGCTCCCGGGAAAAGGAGTTAGGTAGCCATACCTTCTGCCCCGTAGTGAAAGTGACGAGGACTTGGTCCCCGTACTTTGTTGTCTTCTTCTCCATTCTTTCTATAGGAAAATATTTTCCCACTTCCAGTGTAGTGGCTGACTTTGTTGGGGTGGTTGAATTAGCCCTCGTGAATGCTGCCTTGAGATCCTATAAAGAAATAACCGAAAAATTAAAATCAAGCCTAAACAAAATCAATATATAGAGAGAAAAAGACATGGAAAATTTATTGGACGAGACTTACCATTTTTTTTTAATTGTAGTTAAGAGGAAGATGTAACTGGAATTTATCTGGAGATTGTCTGGGAGCCAATGTTGCCTCTTTGATGATCGGATGAATTAATGATTTTTAACACAAATTCACTTTACAAGAAACCTCGGTCTCTATGCACATTTGCTAAAATAATTTGTTTCCCACGAAAATTTAGCGGGTATTAAATTTCGTCTATCTTAGCTGAAAAAATGCTAAAGTCCACGATGAGGTCAATAATTTCACCATAATGAGAAATATTGTGAAATTATTTTTTGCCGCCGATTGATTTTTTTCCCACCAAAAAGTGCAATTATCATCGAGATCATCATCGAGGAAAACAGAATGGACAAAAAAAAATTCCACGAAAACTGATCCGCTGCATTTCACACGCGCGCGAGGTGAATTTGATCCTCTTTTTCCTCTTTCTATGACTCTCGATCAGAGTGCAATGTATGATTCATATGCATTTCTTGTGATTTGGAATATGATGGGAAAATTGAAAATTGCAATGCTGCAAAAAATGTCAGGTCAACGATTCATGGGCGAAATTAGATTATAAATAGGCGGAAAAATTATTTGTCCTCACTTTTTAAGTACCCAGCAAGTCAAGTTGATTGTAGTACCCGCGTATTCAAAGTAGGCAAAATCTGTTCAAGATGAGTGGTTTTGACGGTTTTAATTTGGAAAAAGTGACCGCGCTTCTTGTGAAAACAAGATCTGTGGCGGAAATTATTAATTATGCCTTAGAAGGCAAATCGGTTGCTGATCTCCTCAATTTACTTAGTGAGGAAGGAAGCAATATCCTTCTGGGCGAAATAATTTGCCGCATTGAGAATTGTTTAAAAAATGGTGCAGTGCTCAACGAAGATGAGAAGAGAGTTCTTCTCAGAAGTGCCCTGGCCCACGGACAATCCTCATCTTTGCAGGCAGACCGTCTGTATAGCATTCTATCAGATGGAAAAGTTGCGGTGTCTATTGAACCCTCTTTGAAAAAGAGAAAAGTGGACAATATCATCCCGAGTTCTACTGGAAACACCAATATCAACCCTTCGTGTGGTAATCCTTCGTGCAGTGCCCCATGTGAAGTAATCGACTTGTGTGAGACTGAATCAGAAGACGATACTCTTGCCGGAAACCCTGTGAACGTCCAAAGCGAAGTTGTGCAGATTGGTGGAGGTAACGTCGAGGATGCTGCTACAGGGAACGAGACTATTGAGCATGATGAAGAAGATGATCAGCAGTCTGTTGTTAAGATTCTTGACAAATCCAAGAAATACAGCGATTTTTTTAAGTTTACGCAACTGATCATCAACTTTAAACTCAATAGACCGAGAAATTCCACAACCGGAGATTGGTTAGAAGGAGGATTTGAGGCTCTTATCCGGGAAATAGAAAAAGAATCACGATCTGATATGGATGCTGTGATTCTGAAGGTAAATATTGATGTTATTACTATGTGAAATATTTCCCTATCAAGTTGTTGTATCATAATAGGTTGTAAATTTTATATATAAATTTTTCTTTACAGATTTTTGTCACCGAAGAACCCATAGAAAATGCCGTTTATATTGCGAAAAGACCCTTGAATGCTCTCTCAGCAGAGGTTATTATGGACATATGGAAAAGGTATGTTAAATTCTCTTCTCATCTGATGAAAATATTAAATAAAACATTTTAATATAATTTTCAGATCCATCAAAGTACATCAATGTTCCATTCAAATGAAGTTCTGCAAGTGAGGGCATATCTGCTTCATCCTACTGAAGGACGTGGGAGAACTTACAACCCTGCTGGAATGGCTGCGGAAGACATTGCTCGATTCAAAAATAAAAGTGCAGTGAACATTCAAAACTGCCTCAATAACTGTCTCCCAATATCGCTCATTGTGGGTAAGTCCCTTTTAACTAATAGTGCTGAGTCGGGCAGGACAATTTACCGGTATCAAAATTATAGCAATGCTCTTAAACAAGATGCAGAAAAATTTGTTCTCAGCCTCGGAATGAGAATATCTAACGACGGAAAATATGGTTTAGATCTGGTTCACAAATTTGTCCAAAAAGAACAATTTCGGTACAGAGTAAAAATTTTCAATAAACTTAATGATTTCAAAAGCGTTATTTTGGCAACAAAGAAAACAGCGGAAAATATTGACCGTGTTATAAATTTATTTTATTCCGAGGCTGAGAAACATTTCTTCTGTATAAAAAATTTAAAGGGATTTTTCAAATTCAAGCAGGAATGTGGATTTTGCGGGCATCTTTATAACAATACCCACATATGTCCCGAAAAATGTAGTTTTTGCAGGAATAGTCCTCCTTGTCTCAACTCCCCTGAGAGGGTAGATTGCTTAAATTGCAATCGAAGATTCCTTGGTGAGATCTGCCTCAATTTTCATATTACGAATGGCACGTGTGGACAGGTGAAGTGTTGCAAAGATTGTGATATAATATATAAAACAAGCGAACCCCATCGTTGTTTTACAAAGATGTGTGATATTTGCTACAAAAAAGTAACCTGTCCTCATTATTGCTATATTCAACCCCTTAAAAAAGCACCCCCTAAAGAATTTTCGATCATTTTTTACGATCTTGAGTGCAAACTTGTAGAGAGGGAAAATGGTTTTTCTGACCATATTCCCAATTTATGTGTGGCCCATGAGGTTTGCCATTTATGTGCAAAGTCTCCAGAGTCCGATTCAGAGTGCGAAAATTGTACCCCATCAGTCAAAATTTTTGAGAATGATAGCTCCGGGACGTGTGTCAAGAAATTTGTAGATCATGTACTCAAATTTAGACCTTTTCCTTCAGCAATAATTGCTCACAATGCCAAAAGCTATGATGGGCAATTTATTCTGGAGGAATTATGCAAGAGGGAGGAACAGATTAACCCTATCTTCACAGGGTGTAAAATTTTATATGTGAAGATCAGAGATATTGTATTCTTAGATTCTCTGAGTTTCATCCCTTTTGCACTGTCTAAATTTAGTGCAAGTTTCGGTCTCCGTGATTGTGAAAAGGGTGAATATCCATACAGGTTCAATACTTCGGCTAATATGAATTATGTTGGGAAATACCCCCCACAAGAAATGTATGCAATAGAGTCAATGTCGTCAAATCGATACGAGAAATTCCGCGCGTGGTACGATGCTAATAAAGACAAGACATTTGATAATCGGAAAGAGTTGATTCATTACTGTAACCAAGACGTCAAAATTCTCAAGCTCGGGTGTTTAAATTTCATGTATTCGTTTTTAGATACCACCGGAATCAATCCATTCTTGCAGGCGATTACTCTGGCCGATGCTGTAATGAAGGTGTACAGAAAGAATTATCTTCAACCAAAAACTCTTTCTATCACACCTAAGAATAATTACAGCTCGAGCTATATTAAGCTCCAGAGCAAGATTGGATTGAAATGGCTCGTGTATCAAAAAATGACTACAGGAAAAGATATTCGTTATGAGGTTCGATTGAAAAATTCACATTACATAGTCGATGGATTTGACGACAGCACAAACACTGTGTACAGTTTCGAAGGATGCTATTTCATGGACATACATGTTTCTTAAATAGAGGTTATGTATGTTCAGGAAATGAATCTGATACTATACAAAGTCGTTATGAAGCAACATTGACTCGTTTGCAACGTATAAAAGATATGGGGTACAATTTAATCTCAGAATGGGAATGTGATTTTCGAAGACTTCTCAAATCAGATCCCGAATTGGAAGATTCATTGAATAAAAATCAGGAAATAATCGATGCAGGATTTGATTTGAGAAGTGCGGTGTATGGAGGGCGAACAGAGGTATTTAAATTATATCAAAAATGTGGCCCAGGGGACAAAATTTACTATTACGATTTTACATCACTCTACCCCTGGGCCAATAAATATTCTAAATACTTTGTTGGCCATCCCTGTATCATCAAAACCTTCGAAAATCCAGAGGATATATTAAACCATGATGGTGTGGCTAAGTGCACGGTTTTACCCCCAAGAAACTTGTATTTGCCATGCTTGCCCTACAGGTGTAACGACCGTTTAATATTCCCTCTCTGTAGAATGTGCACAGAAATGGTTAACACTGATCGGTGCACACATAGCGACGATGCAAGATCTCTCACCGGATTCTGGTCGTTAGATGAAATTCGGTTGGCTGTTCATCATGGTTATCAGATTGTCAAAGCTTTTGAGGTCTGGTCCTACCAGACAGTACAGTACAACCGGGACACTAACGAAAGGGGTCTCTTTGCCGATTTTGTGGATAATTTCCTCAAAATCAAACAAGAATCGAGCGGGTGGCCATCGGGAACAGAGTCTGATGAAGCAAAAGAGGAATATATCCGGGAATATTTTGATAAGGAGGGCATACAGTTAGATAGGGGAAAAATCTGTGTGAACAAAGGGTTGCGTTTGCTCACCAAATTGGTGCTAAATAGTCTTTGGGGAAGATTCATCATGCGTGAAAATTTCACAAAGACTAGCATCTGCAACTCTCCCGAGGAGTTAAATGCATTAATTGGATCAGAAGATATTCAATTGATGGATTTATATCCCGTCGGGGACAAACAGATTTTTGTGTCGTGGAAGTACATTGCCGAAGCCGAGTCTGCATCAAAGTATGTCAATCTCGGGGTAGGTATATGTACTACCACGAACGCTCGTATCAAACTATATTCTGTCCTCTCAAAATTGGGAGAAAATCTCCTCTATTGCGACACAGATTCTATGATTTTTATGGTCCCCTCTGGCGAAGAGAACCCTTTAAGCTGCGGGAAGTTTTTGGGGGAGCTCACCGATGAGCTAGCAGATTACGGTGAGGGCTCTTTCATTGACGAATATGTCAGTTGTGGGCCGAAAACTTACGCCTTAAAGATCTTTTTCCCCCCTACGAATTCGCACCCCTACAAAATTGTAGCAAAGGGAATTACTATGAATCATGAGGTGGAAAGGCATCTCGATTTCAATGCAATGAAGTCGATTGTCTTTGGGGATGTTGAGACACTGAGCATTGATTATAAATCTCGCATTTTCCGCCAGAAAAGATTTAAGGTCCTATCCGGCCCAGCACAAAAAAGGGTCCAATTCACTTTGAGCAAGAGACGGTGTGTGGAGGAGTTTAAGACTGTTCCATTTGGATTTTAAAATTTGTAAATAATAAAACCTTTGTATTATATTTTATATTTATTTATTTGTAAATAGAATATTGTAGTACCTAATTTATTTTTAAAATATGTATAAATAAAATAGATTCTTATCATTTACAAATACATTGTTTTTTATTCTACTCCTTTTGGCTGTTTATTCTGGAAAACCTTGTGGCTTGTCTTGTCTTTGTATCTGCGCTTTGAGAAAATCATCGGACAGTAAGGAGAATTCGTGAAATAGTCGAAAATAGTTAACAGGTAACTTGTTTTCTAAATGGGCTGTGAATTGAGACATGCTCAGTCTGGTCATGCCAAAATTTTTGCATGTTTGAATATATCTCTCAAAATATTCTTTTACATAAAATTGAATTGAGTTGTTATAAATGAGAGACACATTGATAAATTCTGCCATTGACACTAATTTTCTAAATTCTTGTAATGTTAACAAGACTGTGCAATCTTTTTGTGTCATGAGCAAAGATTTACTGTTATCTAGACATACAAAATCAATTTCTAAACCTTCTTTAAAAAATGAATTTAACTGTTGAATATATGCGCTTTTTTCAAGATCATTATCCTCTGGCAGTGAAAGCCATGTATTCAAAATTGATTCACAAGTACAAAAAATTGACCATAACTTCTGATTAAACACAATCGTGTCAATTCCCAGCCAGAAGTTCACAACACAAATTTTTACAGAGGGTGTAAAATCCACGGATGAAAATCCTATTGATACATATGTTGTATTTGATGCATTAAAAAAATATGTGTAGCCTCCAAGTAGTTCGATGTTCCTGTCGCTCTTCTTTGGGCATTGGATCTGTCTCTGCAGAAAGTCCAGGGTTTGAGTTTCGGCATCTTGACGAGTATCGGGATCAGAAGATGTGATCTTAGTCTTTATCTTTATGGGCTTTTCACTCTTCATTTTTTTCGACATTGGCTTGTTATCCAGATCGTCATGTCCATTTTTCTTTCTCAATCCAACTTGAACTCCTTTGGACTTCTTTTTTCCCATCGGTTTTGACACACAAAGATTTTGTTCACTTTCTTGCACTTTCATCTTGAGTTATAGAACCTTCTGTGAAGAGTCTTGTTAACTGAATGACAATTAATCATTCGCGAAATATCTTTTAAATAAGATACTAATCTTACGATCATTCTCGTTAACATCTCCCGAAAATTTCCGAACAAATTGATCCATGGATTTTCCTCTCGATCGAAAATAGCCAAAAACGCAACAGTATTGACCGCATACACTAGACAACGGTCCTTGTAATTGTATGTCATTAAATAACATTCTCTTCTTCCTAGAGTTGATCTTCAAATAACTCCTAATAAAGCTGTTTGCAAATAATCGACCATAGGAGTCAAAGAGTTCAATATTTCTCCCAAATTTAGGTATAAAAATTGCAATCCAATGTTCTCCAGGGTGGCTTGCCTTCGCTGTGTTTATCACAATGAAGGCCGGTAATGATAATTTTCTTTTGGGGAGACGATCAATTGGAAAACCCCCTTTAAATATTTGTCGGGTAAACTTATTTTTTTGAAGCACTTTCGCAATATCTAGGGTATTCATTTTTGTATTACCAATTATCTTCCTCGCTTAAGCCTTATATAGTAATCGCAAGGACGGGAAAAAATTCCCACATCAACTGGAAAATTCCCACAGCAATTAAAAAAATCCCACGACAATTAATCTGCAATCCCATATGACACAGCCCGTGCCAATTTTTTGCTATCGGATGCACTCTTTAAGTGTGGCTGGTTCACAGGAGGGCTCATATGTCCAGACAGCTCGCGCAGTAATCTGAGATCTTCTGTCTCTGCTGTTTTTCCCACCAAGTGACGCGCGCAATTATTCCCACGGGGCATGTGTATGTGTATGAAAATGTATGCATGCATGGGAAATGTCTATATGGAATATCTATGCATGGGTGACGTCAGCCTGTGGACGATGCAACGGTTCACGATTCAGCGGGAACCCACTAACATGCCGCCGTGGCCGAGTGGTCTAAGCGGTGGTACATATTACGTTTAAGACTTTAAGTACTGTCGGTTCAATCCCAGGTCTCGGCCAAAAAGTTTTCACGTCGCGAAAAAAAATTACGGAAATAGTTAATAACAGGGAATAACAGAGGGCGCGCATAGAAAATAAGAACAGCGGTCGCTAATAAAAAATGGCGGACAAAAATAAAAATGGCGGACAAAAATAAAAATGGCGGACAAAAAATAAAAAATGGCAGACAGTAATCAAAATGGCGGATGGGCATTCAAAATGGCGGACGGGCATTCAAAATTCAAATTTACAAACACAGATGGCGCTCGAGTACTCTAACGGAAAATTCAAATTCAAATTTCCGCCCCGTGACGTCAGCCTCCCAGGGGGTGGGGGTGTGACGTCACCCCAAAATATTGCGTCATGCCTCCAGGGTGTGACGTCAGAAAATATGTGACGTCATCATATAAGTGTGACGGCATCATAAATATGACGTCATCACCGGTTGACGTCACGCCGACTTGCTCGATGATGACGTCAGCGCGTGACGTCATATGCGCCGACTTGCTCGATGTATACTACTTATATATATGCTGAGCTATATATATATATATATATATATATATATATATATATATATATATATATATATATATATGCTGAGATATATATATATATATATATATATATATATGCTGATATATATATATATATATATATATATATGCTGATATATATATATATATATATATATATATATATATATATATATATATATATCGTCTCCTCAAAATGAAACTGTCCTAAGTGCATTTAATGTGTATCAGTATTTGTAGCTAATGACGCATCATGAAGCGTCGTTTGCTACGATTGCAGATACAAAGAAAATGCAGTTAGAACAGTTTCAGTTTGAGGAGACGATATGTGAAAATATGTAATGCAACACGGCTCTAACTAGGCCTGAATTTTTAAACTAATACTTCACTTTTTCATTTTGTATTTTTGCATAGAAAACATTCATATTCCATCTTTTCAATTTCAGATTTTGTATGTCTGTCTTCCATACACATTTCATGAATCCATGCTTCACATGAATCGCATTTCACCCAGTTGACGAGGGTTTTAGACTTATTGTCCTTATCGCTACCGCCACATTTTATGCACAGATCTTCTCTAGAAATAGATTCATCCAAAAGCAATTTACTGAAATAAGATCGCTATGCATCTACGCTTCTGTGTGCATTCAGCACTGCTTGACAATCAATTAATTCATAGGCGTATAGAATAGCAAATATTCCACAACTAAAACTATCTTTCTGACGAGACATTCTTGTATGAGACACTCGGGTCAATTGAATTTTTTTATTTCCCTTCAAATTAATAAGGTAGCTAATTTTTTCAAGTTGCAAATGTGATAGTGTAGATTTTCCTTGAGGATTTGCCAATTCGAGTGTCGAGTTATCCACTGTTACAATGAACAAAACCAAGTGGCAATTAACGCAAATTTATTTTTTGTTTAGTTTAAGAGGGTAAATTCACAAGAGAACATTTAGTAAATATTATGAGGAAAAAAAATACTTCAAAGCTCTCGAAAAAAAAGGAACTAGAATGGAGGGAACATATTAAAAGAATCTCAGCTATTTGAGTAATGTTGAATGATGATTTACTTCTTGGTCAGGGAATAGGCAATGGTGCCAGAATCATTTGAGTTCACCTCAAGTTTGATCTTCTTGTACTTGGCAGCTAGTTTCATGGCTGCTGGAACGTGCTCATTGCACTCGAGACCGTAAACGGTTTTGGATTTATCCTTGCCACACATGAAAGTCTTCAGAATGTGATCGAAGGTGGCCACAAACATGGAATGATTGTTCTCAACACCGTCGTCACCTTTGTCCACTGCACGGCACACAGTTTTTCCTATAGCATCCATGTCGCAAGCTTTGTGGAAAATCTGGAAGAGCTTCTTATATTCATCCAGAACTTCTGGAGCCTTACCAATGCACTCTTCGGCCTTGGTGAGATATACAAAAGACTCTTGGATATCATTGAGCATACGATTGGCTCGAGCTGCATGCAGATAGATCTTGCCCATGAGAACATTCGAAACAGAAACAGCTTCACTCATCAGCAAATTCACAGCATTGATTAGCATCAGATAGGCAAATTCTGCCTGTTCCAACTTGTTGTACGTCATTCCAGCGTAGAGGTACATTTTAAGGAGCAGCTCCAGTCGCTTATTATTGTCAGTTTCGGTCTGCACGAGGACATTCCTCAGAAGGCTCACGACTTCCGTGTACATATCGGCAGCCACTCGATAAAACTGTGCAGTGAAAGCATCTTTGCCCTTGTCACGTAGCTCCTAAACCAGCCTCATGGTCTCAGGGTAGTTCTTGAGAAGCCTCACCCGGTCCTGCTTCACCATTACATCAGCCACTCGAATCACTTCAATTATAAACATTACATTCCTTGTCACCGGTGGATTGCCATTCTTCTGCTCACTCATGATAAATTCTGCTTTCTCCTGATTTCGCATCGATCGTACGGCCTTCTCAAAGCCCGGCAGAAGCCCACAATTGCTCCCCAGGACAAAAGTATACGGCTTCTGTGCAATGTACGTTGAATCACACAGTTCAATTTTATTGCTATCCAGCATTTGACCGTACTTGACGTACTGAATTGTAATCTCAGGTTTATCCTTAGTGACACTCCCAAAGCCCTCACTAATAACTTTCTTGCAGATTCCGCCCCCAATATTCTCCATTTCCGAACGGATCTCATCAAGAGATTTTTTCGGCTTCATTTCCATGTCCACAATGGACATTGAAAGATGAATTTCAAGGATGGATTTTCTCTGCCACCTTCCTCGCATCTTATCAAGCTTCTCCGGACACAGTGGCTTACCCACTCCGAGCGGAATATTCAAGCCGAACATCGCGTCGAACAAGTGCCTCTCAATAGAATCCATATTTTACAATGTAGAGATCGTTTTTCACACAAAATACCAAAGTTTTCACGCAGACTTTACTGCAATGGCGTCGAACACCTTTTATCGTTTGCGGTACTTTTTCCCTCATTATAGGATAGAAAAATAAATTTAGTCTTCTCCAAATCAATTTCATTGACATTTTTGATAGTGATTCTCCACTGAGATTTATCAACCCTACTACAGTTAAGAAGCTTCCATGTGTATACACAGTCAATAGATTCATATTAGGTGAGATTCTTAACAATCTCACCTACTATAATCCTAACAAAATCTCATGTCCTCCGATTGGCTCTAAACCTTGCCAGAATGTGTTTTGACACTTCCTGATCACGAATATATGGATGGCTAAAAACCGTTCCCGTCCGTCCGTCCGTCCGTCCGTCCGTCCGTCCGTCCGTCCGTCCGTCCGTCCGTCCGTCCGGCCGCTCTTTGGAGCTTAATAGCTCCTAAACTAAAAGAGATATCGACTTGCGGTTTTCGGCAAAGGTTATATATCGCATGAAAATTGCAACTTGGTGCATTGACCCCCCACCACCCACCCCTCCTTCAACATTTTGAATACCCCCCTTTTTTGTTTTCTTAATGGCTCCGCCCCTATGGCATCGATCGGGCTCAAATTTTAGGATGTTATAGCTGGGCCTTAGGGCTTTCCATCAATACCAAACTTAAGGTCCCCCGACCCCCCTGACCCGAGCTACAAGGGTCCAAAAAAAATTCTTAAAATGGCCATAACTCCGGTTCTAATTGTCAGAATTTAAAAAATGGGGGCTTTTTGG
This sequence comes from Phlebotomus papatasi, assembly GCF_024763615.1. Classification (NCBI taxonomy): domain Eukaryota; kingdom Metazoa; phylum Arthropoda; class Insecta; order Diptera; family Psychodidae; genus Phlebotomus; species Phlebotomus papatasi. The sequence continues at coordinate 102,566 of NW_026604807.1, forward strand.
AAAGCTTTCGTGAAATGCCACTTCTCGTTCTAACATCGCAAGTTCGTAAAACCACCGCTAGGGGCGCTGTTATTAAAAAGAAAATTTTTAAATCTTAAAACTTAAATAACTCAAAAATTCCTTATGCAATCGGGATGAAATTTTAGTATGTTGTAGCCGTTGATTATACCTATCAAACAAAAAAAAACTTAAGTCGATCCATAACCCCTGACCCGAGCTATAAGGGGTCAAAGTTCGAATATTGTCCGGCCTCTATCTCCGGTTCTAATTAACATAGCGACCTAAATTTTACCTTTTTGGTTTCGTCTCGATGAGCACTTTCAGATGGAAGTTCAAAAAACTCCCCATAGGTGGCGCTGCGATAGCGTCAAAATTCATCGAAATTCAAAATCTTTTTTCTCAAAAATTCCTTTGAGCAAGTTAATGAAATTTTAGTATGTTGTAGTCCAGTCTAGGACGTTTCCAAAATGGTGCAAATGTGAGCTGTGGTTAAAACAGAACCGGAGATATGAGGGGTCAAAGTTCACGAAATTCAAAAAATCATATCTCCGGTTCTATGTGACCGATTTTGATGAATAAGGGCTTAAACGAAAGATCTCACCAAATGCTACAACTTTCTAGAACATTTGAACTTCATGGGACCAACACCAGGGGCGCCACAGTCAAAAAACGAATTTCAATATCACATAACCTCAATTATCTCGACTGTCGCTGAACCGATTTTGATGATTACTTCGACATAATTATAGAGCACATTTGTCTCTACATTTCGTACATAAATCATTTTCCGCTCAGACTACGCTATCACTCAGATTTTGCCGTTTAAGTGTGAAAAAATTGATTTTTCCCATAATAACGCTTTGAAATCACTCAGATGCCAATTTGACTGCCTCTACTCCACCAAGACACTTAAAATAGGGTTTTAAATGGAAAGTCCCATAAAATACAACAATTCTTTGATATAGTTGAAGTTCAACAAATGATTACTTGGGGAACTCTGGATGAAAAAACGAGTTAAGAAACAAAAAACCTCGATTATCTTGGCTTCTGAGTAATCGATGAGATCATGTTCTATGGGAAAATTATAGAGAACATTCTGGTCTACATTTCACCCATATATCACTTTTCTGTCATGTTCATCCAAATCCATGATATTTTGGTTTAAATACAAAATTTGTATAATTTCACGAATTTGATTCAAGATAACTGAATGGCGTCCCACAACTTCAGCTCCAAATCGAATTTGCATGCACTCCGAGTTAGCTCACGTTAAGAATCTCACCTACATAAGCCGGTTAGGATTATCTGTCCCTTTCTCTTTGTTGTTTTTATAATTATGATTTTTAAAATGACATCAATACATGCGTCCGAAATCCAAGTTCCTGGACTCATAGTCACGTAGTCATGAGAATACAAGATGTAGTCTCTGAGAAATAACCCCTCAAACCGCGCTATTGCAAATTTGTTAATATTCTTGTCAATTTTTTTTAATGATATTGAACCAAAATGTTGGATTCATCCTATCATTTTCTGATTGCATTATCTGGTTTTGCTTGTCGAAGGTGCAAGCTGCTTTCTTATTAATTTGAATCGTATTGTTTTTATCATTATCTTTAGAATGATCAATAAAAACCTCCTCTTTAGAAAGAGGACCATTATTTTCATCACCATTAGCATCAAAAGCGATATTATTTTCATCGAGAATAATTGTAATAATCTCAGTTTTATTTTCGATTTTATTTTCATTGATATTGCTAACAATATTATCACTCAATATCTTAGAATCTATTTCATTGCCTTTTTCAGGTTTTTGCAGTTGCTTTTGACTCAATTCAAAAGGGACAGATAATCCTAACCGGCTTATGTAGGTGAGATTCTTAACGTGAGCTAGCTCGGAGTGCATGCAAATTCGATTTAGAGCTGAAGTTGGGAGACGCCATTCAGTTATCTTGAATCAAATTCGTGAAATTATACAAATTTTGTATTTAAACCAAAATATCAAGGATTTGAATGAACTGGCACAAAAGTAATATATGGGTGAAATGTGGATCAGAATGTTCTCTATAATTTTCCTATAGAACATGATCTCATCGATTACTCAGAAGCCAAGATAAGCGAGGTTTTTTGTTTCTTAACTCGTTTTTTCATCCAGAGTGCCCCAAGTAGTCATTTGTTGAGCTTCAACTATTTCAAAGAATTGTTGTATTTTGTGGGACTTTCCATTTAAAACCCTGTTTCAAGTGTCTTGGTGGAGTAGAGGAAGTCAAATTGGCATCTGAGTGATTTCAAAGCGTTATTATGGGAAAAATCATTTTTTCACACTTAAACGGCAAAATCGGAGTGATAGCGTAGTCTGAGTGAGCGGAAAATGATGTATGGACGAAATGTAGAGACAAATGTGCTCTACAATTGTGTCGAAGTAATCATCAAAATCGGTTTAGCGACAGTCGAGATAATTGAGGTTATGTGATATTGAAATTGGTTTTTCGACTGTGGCGCCCCTGGTGTTGGTCCCACGAAGTTCAAATATTCTAGAAAGTTGTAGCATTTGGTGAGATCTTTCGTTTAAGCCCTCATTCATCAAAATCGGTCACATAGAACCGGAGATATGATTTTTTGAATTTTGTGAACTTTGACCCCTCATATCTCCGGTTCTGTTTTAACCACAGCGCACTTACGCCCCATTTTGGAAACGTCCTAGACTTGACTGCAACATACTAAAATTTCATTAACTTGCACAATGTCGTTTTTGAGAAAAGTGACTTTGAATTTCGATGAATTTTGACGCTATCACAGCGCCACCTGTGGTGACTTTTTGAACTTCCATCTGAAAGTGCTCATCGAGACGAAACCAAAAAGGTAAAATTTAGGTCGCTATGTTAGTTAGAACCGGAGATAGAGGCCGGTCAATGTTCGAACTTTGACCCCTTATAGCTCGGTTTAGGGGTTTTAGATCGACTTAAGGTTTTTTTTGTTTGATAGGTATAATCAACGGCTACAACATACTAAATTTCAGCCTGATTGCATAAGGAATTTTTGAGTTATTTAACTTTTAAGATTTAGAAATTTTCTTTTTAAAAAAGCGCCCCTAGCGGTGGTTTTATGAACTTGCGATGTTAGAAGGGGAAGTGGCATTTCACGAGAGCTTTCCAAAAAGCCCTCACTTTTTAAATTCTGACAATTAGAACCGGAGTTATGGCCATTTTAAGAAATTTTTTTTGGACCCTTATAGCTCGGGTCAGGGGGGTCGGGGGACCTTAAGTTTGGTATTGATGGAGAGCTCTAAGGCCCAGCTATAACATACTAAAATTTGAGTCCGCTGAATGCCATAGGGGCGGAGCTATTGAGAAAACAAAAAAAGGGGGGTCTTCAAAATGTCGGAAGGAGGGGTGGGGGGTGGGGGTTCTATGCACCAAGTTGCAATTTTCACCCGATATATAACCTTTGCCGAAAACCGCAAGTCGATATCTTTTTTAATTTAGGAGCTATTAAGCTCCAAAGAGCGGCCGGCGGACGGCCGGCCGGGAACGTAACTTAGCCACATATATATTAGGAACCAGGATGTGGCGAAACACATTTTGGCCAAATTTGAGGTCGATCGGACGACATGAAATTTTGTTAGGATTATAGTAGGTGAGATTGTTAAGAATCTCACCTAATACCCAATAGTGGACCTGGTTTTCGTACACTTTTTGCCTGGTTTTGACCATTTTTCTTTTATTGGTTTCGTCTTTAACTCCTTTTTTAGAGGTTCAACTTTTATATCACACCTAATTTTTGTTTCAACAGAACTGTTGCATTGCTTCATTATCTCAAACAATCTGCCGATTTTCATGCTTCTCTTCTTTCCGAGAGTACCATTTTTTACTTGTCTAAAGTAATTTTCTATGTGAGAATTCGATAACCTTGTACAAAATACAAGTGTGGACCAAAGAGGTACATATGACATGTACTGTTTTATATAAAAAACTAAGAAGTCTTCACAATATTATGAATTTTCAACAATTTCGTCATCATTTTGATGTAGTTCCTCTTTTACTTTGAGATAAATGTCATGAAAAATAATGTAAAAATTACTATCATACTCGAAGGCAGGACACCAATGTCCCTTCCGGAAGCGTCAGTGGAGATGGATTCAATCCAGAGTAAAAATACTCAGTTTCCCAAAGCTTTCGGCGTACTGCACGCCTTCCTCAGTGGCTACAGAGGGGATTTTTATTACATAAAATACATGTACAAAAAATGGGAAAAAACAAGGTGAGTAAATCTTTACACACTTACTGACTGAAAAACAATTTGTTCTCTGGATTTCGTTGAGAAAATAAATGTTACACCAATTGGTCGGAGGGGAGAAAGCTGACCACTACAAATTAATTTGAAAGAAAATGGAGCAATTAATCAAGAAATTTAACTAGCAAAAAACTAAAAATTTGAAAATTAGAAAAAAATAAAAGTACCATGGATCTTTATCACACGAGAGACAAAGAACTACTGGGGAAAAAACAATTAACGGAATTTAACATTTAACGACTTTTCAATTTAAAAAACCTGGAAAGCCTATTGGGAGATGAGTTGGTCTAAGAGTCGGGTTGTTGTGACGCAATTTGTGCATCACAACTCTGTTTTCAAATATTCATGATTGCGCTGGTTCTTTCGTGAAATATCAAGAAGAGACATGATAGATCATGTCTAGCGCCGCGAGAGTTTTCTATCCAATTATCCTTACGAAATTTATAGCCGAAAGTAACACCCTAAACTTAAAGTCATTAGACAGCCATTAGGCAGGTGTTAGTAAGATCACGATGGGCGAGATATGAGTGACCAAAAAGAGGGTGCGTTTGTTGGCTTAAGCAAACAAAGGCACCCTCTATTCCTGGAAAACTCGTAAAGTGGGTGATCTATGGTGACAAGCTTTTAAGATTACTTTCTCTTCGAGACGGTCGTAAAATAAGAGCTCGCGCCAAGAAAGCCATAAAAGCCCGAAAAGAAATAGGGACAAAGATAACAAAGATCGAAAAGGTGTGTTGTCCTCGGTCATCTCAATTAAGCATTCCCTTTCTTAAGGATATAGAAAGTGTTGGAGAAAACTCTAGAGATAGCGAAAGTGGATAGTTGGATATTTTGAAAGACACTTAACGATCGTCTCCAGACGATCGTTATCTAGAGGTTCGTCCTGAATCACTACTTGGACACCTTCCCACGGAAAATAATGTCGAATAGAATTAGGGTGCGAGTGGAGGATTTTAGTATAAAAAGAGTAGCTAGATTCAAGAGGTTGGTTCAGTCACTGTGTAAACGTAGCCCATGCCATTGGGCAGAGTAACAATCTTCCTTAATAAAAAAGGGACAGATAATCCTAACCGGCTTATATAGGTGAGATTCTTAACGTGAGCTAACTCGGAGTGCATGCAAATTCAATTTAGATCTGAAATTGTGAGTCACCATTCAGTTATCTTGAATCAAATTCGTGAAATTATACAAATTTTTTATTAAAACCAAAATATCAAGGATTTGGATGGAGTGACAGAAAAGTGATATATGGGTGAAATGTAGACCAGAATGTTCTCTATAATTTTCCCATAGAACTTGATCTCATCGATTACTCAGAAGCCAAGATAAGCGAGGTTTTTTGTTTCTTAACTTGTTTTTTCATCCAGAGTGCCCCAAGTAGTCATATGTTGAACTTCAACTATATCAAAGAATTGTTGTATTTTGTGGGACTTTCCATTTAAAACCCTATTTTAAGTGTCTTGGTGGAGTAGAGGCAGTCAAATTGGCATCTGAGTGATTTCAAAGCATTATTATGGGAAAAATCAATTTTTTCACACTTAAACGGCAAAATCTGAGTGATAGCGTAGTCTGAGCGGAAAATGATGTATGGACGAAATACAGAGACAAATGTTCTCTACAATTATGTCGAAGTAATCATCAAAATCTGTTCAGCGACAGTCGAGATAATTGAGGTTATGTGATATTGAAATTGGTTTTTCGACTGTGGCGCCCCTGGTGTTGGTCCCACGAAGTTCAAATATTTTAGAAAGTTGTAGCATTTGGTGAGATCTTTCGTTTAAGCCCTTATTCATCAAAATCGGTCACATAGACCCGGAGATATGATTTTTTGAATTTCGTGAATTTTGACCCCTCATATCTCCGGTTCTGTTTTAACCACAGCTCACATTTGCACCATTTTGGAAACGTCCTAGACTGGACTACAACATACTAAAATTTCATTAACTTGCACAATGCCGTTTTTGAGAAAAATTACTTTGAATTTCGATGAATTTTGACGCTATCACAGCGCCACATGTGGTGACCTTTTGAACTTCCATCTGAAAGTGCTCATCGAGACGAAACCAAAAAGGTAAAATTTAGGTCGCTATGTTAATTAGAACCGGAGATAGAGGCCGGTCAATGTTCGAACTTTGACCCCTTATAGCTCGGGTCAGGGGTTATGGATCGACTCAAGGTTTTTTTGTTTGATAGGTATAATCAACGGCTACAACATACTAATATTTCAGCACGATTGCATAAGGAATTTTTGAGCTATTTAACTTATAAGATTTAAAAATTTTCTTTTTAATAATAGCGCCCCTAGCGGTGGTTTTATGAACTTGCGATGTTAGAAGGAGAAGTGGCATTTCATGAGAGCTTTCCAAAAAGCCCTCATTTTTTAAAGTCTGACAATTAGAACAGGAGTTATGGCCATTTTAAGAATTTTTTTTGGACCCTTATAGCTCGGGTCAGGGGGGTCAGGGGACCTTAAGTTGGGTATTGATGGAAAACTCTAAGGCCCAGCTATAACATACTAAAATTTGAGCCCGCTGGATGCCATAGGGGCGGAGCTATTGAGAAAACAAAAAAAGGGGGTCTTCAAAATGTTGAATGGAGGGGTGGGGGGTCAATGCACCAAGTTGCAATTTTCATACGATATATAACCTTTGCCGAAAACCGCAAGTCGATATCTTTTTTAGTTTAGGAGCTATTAAGCTCCAAAGAGCGGCCGGACGGACGGACGGACGGACGGGAACGGTTTTTAGCCATCCATATATTCGTGATCAGGAAGTGTCAAAACACATTCTGGCAAAGTTTAGGGCCAATCGGAGGACATGAGATTTTGTTAGGATTATAGTAGGTGAGATTGTTAAGAATCTCACCTAATATAGCAACTCAAAAAAATAGTTTATTGAGGAAACAACATCATCTGGATCCGGAGGCAACAAGGTGGCCTCAATTTGGGTCACCACATTTGGTGTTTTCGCCCGGGATCGAAAATTAATCCTGGAGTGAATCAACGCAGAAATTCAGCAGAGGATCCAGAAGATTGACCAGTCATTGTCTGAAGCCGATCACCATCACCAGGAAAACAACCTGAGGTCGGAATTCACGGGCAGATAGATGTCCAACGAATCTCGAATCCTGAAACTACGAAACCGGGAGGGTGTGTGAGAACACGTCAATTGGGAGAAAAAACGAGAAATCGTGTCAAGAAACTCCAGAGGAGGAGAGATCGTCGATACCCACTAACCCTATTATCAAAAGGAAGCCAGAGAGAAATACTCTCCAACATTCCCCGCTGAGGAGATAAAAAACAATGTTTCGCACTCCAGTCAAACCTTACATTACGAAAATTGATACAGCAGACAACGATAATCATCGATCTGAATCATCCTCGCAGGAAGAAGATTTCCCAAACTCACTTCAAAGTTCTGAGGAAGAAACTGAGAGAGATCAACAAGATATTCCACAGAAGATAACTTCTATTCTACACCCACAAGATTTCACAATGAAGATGGAGAACGAAATGGTAACTACCCCTCGAAAATCCCACTTGATCAGCTTGGATCAGAGACTAGCCTCACTTACTGAATTAACTTGTAAGTCCATCAAATTATTTTTTACCGTCGCAGATTTAATTTACAATTTATATAAAATTAAGAATGACCCTAAATTAGATGAATATTTTACTTCACTCCTTTTGAGCAAAATAAGTGTTGAAATTTTTGAAAGGATCTGTAACTCTGATGCATTGTCAAATTATAAAAATTTTAAACAATATGTAATGAGTGAAGTGCATAAAAATATTATTGGTGTGGACGAAGCTAGAGAAAATCTTTATACTTGTCAAAAAGAGACAAAAGAGAGTTTTAAAGAATTTGGAAAAAGAATTCAGGAATGTCTTGATTTAATAACAAAAGCGTATGAATCTGAGTTCGGGCAATATCTTGTCCCCGAAAATATTAAGCAATCACTGATTACTATAGCAATTGAATCATTTACCCGTGCGATACCAGATCCAGAAATAAGAGTATTAATTCGCTCCGAAAAACATGAAAATTTAGAAAACGTAATCATTTTAACTGAAAATCGTCTAAGAAAAGCGGGTTATGTGGTAAATGGATCCGAAAGAGATAATATTCCCTATCAAAGATTTTTCTCACATAATACAGAAAACATTGCAAAAAACGAATTTAATGACTTTAATGCCACTTTAAATCTAAATAATACTTATTATGCTCGAAATTTCTCTTCAAATCTGTTTAGGAATCCTAATCAATATAATTTTTATCCAAATGTTATAAGCGGCAACCAGAACAATCAGAAATATTCAATCTTTTCCCCAAAACCTTCCTGTAATAATCAACAATATCCCCTATCAAACTCTAACAAAATGACTCGAAAAAACACTCAGAGAAATTTCTTTCAACAACCATCTAATCTTAATGACAATAACTCTGCCATAAAAATAGGAAATGCCTATATGAATTATGAAAATCCCTGCGGGAAAACCTGGTTGTGGACAAATTCACCAGTAATTTTTGAAGACGATTATTTTCATTCATCATTAAATCAAATTAATAAAAATATTCCTTTAAATATGTGCCCTTGTCAGCTGGGAACATATTATTAATATTAAAGAGCAAAAGAACGACTCAAAAACTAAAAAAAAACATTAATAAAAAAAAACGAGCATAAATTTAATGAAAAATGTGAAAATGGCATCAGTTTTATCAATTTTTATTACACGGATACATAAAACGAATTAACTCCAAATTTATTAAATTCTATGAATCTCATTTGTCCATCCGTATTAAAAACAAATTCTCTAAATAAAAGTACAAGAACATTTCCACTAAAAAAAAATAGGATTATTTAATGCGTGTTAATGATTATTCAATTATTTTTATACAAAGGAGCATATTTTACTAATTGGATAATAGTTATATTATGATAGTAAAACGGGACATTATAGTTTATTTCAACTAATAGCAATTGTATCCGTGTACGACCAACAATTTCTCTTTTAAAAAAAAGAAAAGGTAAATAAATCAATACTTAAATAAATAAAATAAAATAAAAAAAATCCGTTAAATTAATTCAAAACTCTTGAAGCTCATAAAAGAATCTTATCAAATATCTTTAGGAAATGAGAAAAGCAAACACATAAAAGTGTATTCCTAAAATATCACAAAAATAAATATATTATATAAAAAAAATAAGATTAATGGTGGTCGCGAGACAAACCTCTGTGTATGGCGTGAGAAAGAATGTGTAAGAATGGATGATACGGATGAATGTTCCCAGGCTGGATCCTGTGGGATCTGTACGAACCTGTGTGTGAATAAGGAGTGAATAAGGATTATATATCTGGCGAAAAAGAAAATTTTCTCTTTGCCCGATAAACAATCTTCACTCGTCCTTTGCTGCCTCGAATCCTTGGGAATGAGATGGAAAGATGATGCGAATGAAAACGCGTACGATTTCTTTAACAAATTCGGATTTATTCGAGGTGAATTTTGTCGGCAATAAGTTGCGTAAAAGGGTGTTTGTCAGGAATAAGAGCAGGATGCTTTTGTGTTGATGACACTGGTGCATTTGCAATCCTTCCCCCCACTCGGAGTATTTTCTGATCGTCAAGATAGGGGTTTATGTCTCTAATTCTCGAACTATTGGCAAGCTTCTCACGGGCACTGAGACGATTGATATCGTCTGAAAAATAACCACTTTGCACTGCACGAATCACAAGGGTATTTGTTGCCCTGAGCTCCTTGACTGTCAGTGGGCCACTGTTGATGTTTTTCTTTTCAATGAGGCATTTGAGATTGTCGAAATATCGCCTCCAATAGGCCAAACACTTGATCAATTTTGAATGGGATGAAAATCGCTCGATAACTTCCCAGAAATCGTTTTTCGTTGACACTACACACGACACTTTTTGCTCAAGTTCGTCTTGAGTCAAATTTGGCACTGGAAAATCTGCACTGTTTGGAATTTTCTTCATGTCTGGGCCGTTGAACCACAATTTGTTGTCTTTGAATAATGGTGGGCTGACTCCTCGTGACGCAAGATCAGCAGGGTTCATCGCAGATGGCACATGAGCCCAAGATTCCCGACTCAAAACACTTTGAATTTGTGAAACACGATTCGCGACAAACGTTTTCCACTTTGTAGGTTCTGCTGATAGCCAACACAGCACAATTGTGGAGTCTGTGAAGGCTTTGATGGAATGAATTTTCACTGTAATTGCTGAGAGAACACTCTGGAGAAGTCTCATGGCAAGAACAGCTCCACAAAGCTCCAATCTTGACAAAGAAATTTGTTTCAGGGGAGCAACACGAGTTTTCGCGCACAAAAGTTGACTTGTAAACACGTCACCTGTCACTCGATCGATGGTTTGAAGATAGCAACAAGCTCCATAGGCCTTTTCAGAGGCGTCACAAAACACAGCAAGCTGCACAAATGTTGTGTCCAGGGCTAGGATGATAACTAACGGATGGAGCTTTAGGATGATCAAATGGTATATTTTTTCAGTATGTCTTTCCTGCTTCAGAATCCTCACTACTACATGAAACATTTGCGGGGGCCACAATAGGGAAAGGTATGTTTTTATCAGTTCTAATGAAAACTGGGTAGCAAAAGGCAACTGTTCTGCCTGATACGGCCCAATTTTACCAATAACTTGCAGAAGCAGAGGTTTTTATACTGTAACTTTTTATTATGAAATGCAATCATAAATTTCTTTAGGATAGCAATATTATAAAAAATTATCGAATTTTTAAGATATATTCGGTTAAAATTAAAGAGGTTTAAGTATCCTAATTGCAAAAGCCACTTGAGCTTCATAACACACATATACACTGACAATGCGAACAATTGAAAGAAGTTGACGAATTGGGGGGAGAACATTTTCCAAAAATTTCATATTTTTTCGAAAAAAATTACGTGATTCAAATCTAATTAAGAAAAATACTTATTAATCAGTATTGTATATATAGTGAAGCTGCAGTAGCATAACATAAATACCCAGAATTGAAAAGATCTATACTTTTAAGACTTTCAAAATTAATTTTTATACTAAGATTTCGAGATATTTCTTTTATGATAAGACTAAACATTTAATTTATATATTATAAAAAGAATTAAAAGAAAAGTACGATTTTTGTCTAATGGTAACAAAATATAGCATTCTAAGAGCCAAAAAAAAAGACTTTTAAACATTTATTGAATATAGTTATGAATACTATTAATGAATTAATCAGATTTTAATTTTAATTTTAATTTTCTAAATGTATAAATACTGGCGTATTTTATTTTTTACAAAATACATTAACATTTCTTTAATAGATCTTTTTTGCATTTAAGGGAATTTTATGTCAAACTGAGAATAAGTAAAGAGGTAAAATCTAGTGAGAAACAAATGAAAAAGATGTTTTGAATACTGGACTAGATATTTTTATTTAGCATGTTACATGTTTTTAAAGTGTGTAAGCATTCTGTAGTGATTTCTCACAGAATCCTTCGCATTAACTTTTTTCAATTCGTTATATAATCTAATTGAAAAAAACCCATAATTGTTTTACTTGTGGAAGAGTGCCTGGTTTGAGGAATCGCCTGACTTGGTTGTATTTGCAAATTTTAACTTCGAAGTGTCTGCTGTAAATCCGTGAGTTAACAGTTGTTTTATATTTTTTATTAAAACCTAGGATAATTTTCCACTTCTCGGCCAATATTTTATTAGATGGAAATCTGAAACAAAATAAAAGAAAAAAACATCACAATTTATTTTAAAATAGATTTATTTAATGTATTATTTGGTTTAAAAAAAATCATAAAAAAACGTTAGCTCTTAGAAGTCCAAAGTGACATTTTACGGCAACTTCTTGACGCTTTACATAGAAAAGCCCTATAAAAATGTAACCTTTTCGATTATACGTATGTGCAGAGAATTTATTTTTTCTTTATTTTCTATAAAAAAAAAAAACAATTAAATAGCCTTTTAGTGTGTTATAGTGAAAACTAGAAAACGAACGTAGAAGACATAATTTGGCAATTTCGGCATGAAAAATGAAATTTGACATGAAAAATGGGTATTTGTATAGCTTTTATTTCAAAGAAACTATTCATGATTTAATCCAGAATTTAAATTCGATGATTGTTTTTTGGGGATTGCAAGTATCATAAATATTCCTAGAGTATATAAGTGTTAGAAAACACTTGCCAAGAGCAAAAAAAAGTCCAATTTGGTCTCAGACAACTTCTCGTTGATAGAAGTTCATAAGAATTGACATTTAATAGAATTTCATTGCATGAATGTAAGTTAAAATTAGGGAAAAATACAAGAAAATGTAATGATAAAGAATAAAAATAATTAGTAAAATATCTAGAATTGTTGTATAATAGTACTTTAGAGAAAAATAAGATAACTAAAAAATCTTAGGTAAAATATGCCTTTCTGTTGAGAATATCAAAACTAGAGTTTTATGCCAATTCAATCTTTTAGGTATTTTTTTTCTCGGGCTTTTAAAAGAATAAACAGGATAATTTGCAAAAAAAAGTTGCATGTTATTAATTTGAGTCAAACTTAATCCCCAATTCGACCCTTATTTCTACTTTTGGTTACACATACATTGTCATGCTTCACGTAAAAGAGCTTGTGTAACTGTGTGCGGCGAAAAGCCAAAAAAACTTTCTCAAAAATTTTGACAATTAGACTTGCAATCTCTCTAATTTTTCTTTAGATCGCACAAAATCAAATATCTTTCAAGTCTAGATGAAAATAATTGCATAATTTGAGGGATATGGTTAATTTTGGGGTCA